>NW_020194479.1:757441-833936 GCF_003019875.1 Amorphotheca resinae ATCC 22711
CCCCCCCAAAAAAAAGCAGAAAAAGAGAAAAGAAAAGGGGCAAGGGGGATAGATAGAAGTTCAACATTCGCACTTCAATCCCAGTATATCTCTACGATTTTACCGCAGTCTTGTATCCTCTCTCTCCTTCGAGCTTCCGCGCTTTTATATGGCCTGGATGGGTATATTCCGGATTAAGAATCCAAGAACCCCCCCTCCCCACCACAAAAGCATCTATCTCTAATCTCCCTAGGTAAGTAATGCATGTGCTCACATATATCTAAGCTTCTAGAGTATCTGTCAAAAGATAATGACGGTGGTGGTGAACATGGAACATGAACCGGATGATGAATAATTTCTTGTAATTTCCGCGCGCCCTATAGGCAAAATACCGCTCATATAGCTAGCGCTTAATATTTTTATATCTACCAAGCAAAGCTGCATTCTTTCTTTCTCCCGCAACCCTTCTACCATCCCATCCATCATCGCGGCTAGATCTGCCCTTCGAGCCTTAGATAGCCATTGCAAATGTCTAAGAGATAAGTAAAAAAATAAAATAAAACAAAAACAGAAGCTGCTGAATGCAAGAGAATCATGAGTATCATTAACATCGCCATCTGCCTCGCACCTTCCGTCTTTCTGCCCGTCAGGGCTATCTGCCACACAAACAAGATCTAGATGGAGGGTTTGAGCTGACGAAGAAGTAGAAGGAAATGTGGGAGGGGATGGGAACGACATATAGTGGCATTAACGAAAGCAAGAGAGATTAGGTAGACGCTATTTTTGTAAAGGTGCCATGAAACCCTTTATGTATGCAATGCTCCTTAAAAATACCCGATGTGACAAATGAAAAGTACGGCTGTTGTGCTAAGCAGTAATAACGCGAAGTATACAGGGTATCAACAACAGTTTGTAAAAGAGTAAGAGGTAATCTGAGCAATATGTCGATGCGACAAAGAAACGCAGATCAGCGTGTAAAAGATCAGTATCAAATTAATTTATTGAGCCGCCTGCCACATCTCGTTCATCCTTGGCTTCATCTCATATCCGTCGGGTTCCGTACTTTGAGGTCTCCTGATGTTGGAGTTCGGGTAGAACATATGTCCGACAGCTGAGCCATAAGGATCAGGATCTGGGTAGACATAACCATTGCTTTGTGACGGGGAAGGCATATTATTATGTGAGGGAGATTGCCACCCAACACTGCCCATATGAGGGCTTCCATTTGCACTTCCTGGCTGTCTCTGCTCCATATTCGCAGGTGGTTCGAGGATAGAGGGGGGGCCATAGCCGGTAGGATGTGACGTCGGTCGCATGCCATTCGAAAAGGCGGTTGTTGCGGGTTGTGGCTGGTTCGCGGCATGGTATTCGCCTCGAAGATGGCCTGGTAAGGGACTGTTGTTCAGGTAAGGATATTCACCAGGATGGCGATGCATGTTATTCATCGGTGCAAGTTCCGAATTTGGCGATGCAGACATATTTCTCTGAGCTGGTGAAGGTGTCGATATTGGCGAGCCATTATTCGAGTACTGCTCGCCTTCTGAGCGTTGCCGCCCCCCACGGTTACTACTGCCTCTCGTGGCTAGAGCTGCTGCAGTCGCTGCTGCGGCTTCTTCTACAGTGCCAGTATGATGATTCTGGTGACGGGTCAGGGTGGTACGACGAGTAAAGGTCTTCTGGCAGTCTGCGTAAGGGCATTTATACGGTCGTTTGCCGGAATGTATCCTTCGATGTCTTGCAAGAGAACTCGAATCACTGAAAGGCTGCAGTAGTTTAGCAGAAGGTCAATAATCAACAGCAAAGTAGCTTACCTTGCCACAACGTTCGCACATATGGGGCTTCTCTCCCGTATGAACTCGTTGGTGAACAGTCAATGCCGACCGTTGTATGAATTGCTTATGGCAGCCAGGATGATCACAGACATGAGGCCTAACACCACTGTGTATCCGCTCTGTCGGGATTGTTAATATATAGTGACAGATCAGAGCTTTATCAGGACTTACCATGTCGTGCAAGATCACTTCTTCGCGCAAATCCCTTGCCACATGTGCTGCATGGAAAGGCCTTCTGAACCACGCCATCTCCTGGTCCCTGACGTACGGGTCCTCGGTTACCATCCTGCTGCATCGCAGCATTGTCGAAAGCATTTTCGGGCCGGTAGGGTTGCTGTAACATTGGCAAAGGGTTCTGCATGACGGTTGGCGAAGGGTAGCGCATATTTGGTGCTCCGTTCATCCCGTTCATTTGACCAACAAGCCTCGGAGCTGAGTACCTTGAGTGCTCGGAATCATGCGGCGAATTACCTCGCTCTGAACCGGTCTCCGACATAGGGAAGCCGTTGGCTTGAGAAATGGAATGCAGTAGATGCATATCTTGAGCCACTCCATTTGCGGCTGCGGCTGCGGCTGCGGCCGCTGCACCTTTTGGGCCTTTAGAATTCACGATTTGTTTGATGTCCATGGCTCCTGTCGAGGATATCGCAAGACCAAAGGATATGTGAGGAAGGAGGTGGTTATAGGCACTTGACGCTCGGTTCACGCGTTCGTCCAACTAGTTGATCTAGATTCGGGATCTGGTGCTGTCTCTCGAATGTGGCGCTTTGTCTCGGAGACGAACCTTCGGAAGGCTATCCGCAGGGGACGACGTGGAGTCTCCTCACCAGAACTGATATGTCAAACACAGCTCAATATTCAGTTAACCCAAGGATCAACGAAAGACTTGACCGAGAGGGTCAGTGGGTAGAGAACTAGAGCTCAGATGACGAATGTACAAAGGTTCCTTTGTGTATCGGGGAGTCTATGATAATTTGAAAAAGGTCAGCCTCGATGTGGGTGGACGGTGTTCGCGCGCCAAAATGATCTGCGCGTTCACCGCCGATTTCCGCCTCTGGAGGAGAATAGGAGGTCAAGAGGATGAAGTGTTCAAACATGCATCGACCCGGACGCGCTCCACATGTCAAAGACGACAGTGAGGCGCTTAAGAATGGTTGGACTGACCTTGCTACCTGAAATTCCCAGCTTCAAAATATCCGCAAATACGGATGCCGGGTTGGCTAGGGGCGGCTATGTCAGAAACGCACGGGCACCGAGCCGCCGGTTAGGGAATTTAAGTGGCCTGTCTGCTGAATCCCTGAATCTTCTCAAACTCTTGGCGACGAATAACCAAGCAAAACGGCCGAGTCTCTTTCACAGAGGCACAATAAGTGTTTGGACTGCCGTGGAGAATCAGGTCGGCGGAAAGAATCTCGTAAATAATGCCCAGACAAAGTCCCGCCTCGGTCAGTGGTTGTCTACCCAAACGCTGTACGTGTCTCACTACGTCGTCTCGCTGGATAGAAGCTGGACGGTATACTGCAGTGTCTGAGGCACGAGCCAGAGGTTCGTCTGATGAGATGATCTGTCGAATTGGGTGTCCGCACCAATGTGGGAAGGAGTAATGGATAATAAGAGCGGCTGTGAGGTCTGATCTGCAAGATCTCACACGGACAGCGGGCTTGGTATTTGCTCCGGGGCACAACTGATCCTCCTTTCTGTTGTGACTTTGCCTCCACGGGATATTCTTTGCCCTTTGAGTCCGCGGTGTTTTCGGCTGGCTGGAGGCCTTGCTGAACGACCTTCACCTCGCAGACAGCTGTGGCCAGTGGATCGAGTAATCAATTTGAAAAAGGAGAACGGCGCCGCTGCGGAGAGAGGACCGCAATGGACTCGGGTACGTGCGGACTTGGAGGCCAGCGACGTGGGTGGATCATAAGCTGCCCAAGAAAGAGCTGGGGCCTGTGAACTGTTAGCTGTTGCGTCTTCAGCTGGATGAACCGCGAGGGAGATCGACTTGCGGTAGATATGGGGGACCCGACGTTGGAGAAGGAGGTTACAGTGGCGGTGACACAGCTCATGGAATGAACGCCTCGGGGTGAACCATGCGATGCTCCCTGCAGACGTCAAGGTTGACGGCGGAGGGTTCGAGGAAATACGCTCGGGAGCAGTCGAAGCCGCTTCTCCTCCAGAAAACGACCGTCCCTTGCCGTGATGCTTTGCTTGGAGGCGAGAGAGAAGTGGTGGAATTGCAGGTAAGAATAGGGTACGGATGTACAAGAACGCAGGTGTAGTATGGATTATGGAGGTCAGGTATGTAAGGTAGTAAGGTTTACCCAGCTTCGTTACTTCGTACTTTTTCTCGGCCTGCGTGGGTCGCTAAGGCACTAGGGGAGCACTGGGTGACTGGGTAGTAAGGACGGAGTGCCGCTACCGCAAGAGCCACACCATCGTCCTTTTTGCCTCACTCTTGTCTCTCGCTGCCTGGTCCCCGTCTACCAATGATCTTGCTGAGTATTTTTGCTCTCCTGGCCCCTGCGAGGAAAGACCTTTTGCTGACTACTATGGTTTTGACAGGTTCATGCTTGCGTGGTTCTTGGGCCCCGGGCCCTCCCGCCGTCCTCCAGGATGTGGTTATGGCTCTTCTGGAAGCGCTGCGAGTACCGTCCTGTGCAAGGCCGTCCTGTGTACTGTGTGTACCGTGTACCGTGTGTAGCGTGCACACAGGACTGACTGTACGTACAGTGCAAAAGGGGGTGCAGGACGATGGTTGCTCGTCCTTCTAGAAAGTGGCAAGGCTTCCAGAACGGCTCTTCCCCCCTCGCCCCCCAAACCCTTGCTTGACGCACGGTGAGTACTGTACGAGTCCTGTACCTACTGTAGCGAAAGCTTAAGCCTGGTCCGGAGGACGCGCCGTACGTCCTCCGATATACGTCGTAGCGACTATGATTTGTCGCCGAAGTCCAGTACGAAACATTTGTTTACGGTGTACAAACTCCAGGCGCCTGTGAGAGGCTGGACGGTCTCAGATCTTGGAGTCATGGCACTATTCGTGGTAACGTACAGCCTGTGGTTGCATTTGAACCACCTTCTCAGATCCTTCGCGAGAATACATGGGCTGGCAACCTGCCGAGTCATTTCTGAAAGCCCTGTCCAAATCAAAGTACCGGGCTACCACATATCGTGGTCTTTGTTACAACTTACAAGCCGGTGCTTGCCTCGGGTGCTTAGGCGGGGTAAAGCCGTGGCCGAAATATTCGCATCAACTCACAGCTCAGGCCCTGTCTGACCTACGACATTATTAGAAGTGCTTTGACAGCGCGCCTCGTCCACCATCTGCACCCATCCTTGATAGTTGGTACACCGTACCTTTGGTCCCGGGGCAGCTCCCGGGAAATCAGTTGCCTCCTCCAAGTGCCCTGCAAGGACCGCTAGTTGAACAGATAGCCCTCTAACCCCCACGCCCGCGGCGTGCCCCTCCCAAAAAATTGTAAGTGTGAATATTAATAGCCAGAAAAGGAGCCATCCGTCGCCTATTGGTGTTTATGCTGCCCCGAAAGCGGGGCAGCTCTGGCTTCAGCACGGAGATGCTTGATTTTTCGGAAGAACGGAGAGAGCGATCTCCAAGACGGTAATCAAATGGCCCTCAAGAATTCTGTCCTCTCGACCACACGATACAGAGCTTCTAAGACAGCCTTGAGACTTGAACCTTGAGAGGGAGGGCGCCAGGTACTTTGAAATAGCTTCCACGCGAGGCGAGGGTCTGTCTGTGCCACCAGCTTCAGGAATCAGGGAGGACAACGGGCCGACGACATACCCGAAGCCTGAAAGGGGGCATGCCTTGAAGGAGGCGGGTCCAGGTCGGCAAGCCGGGGTTGAGGATCTGATAATTTGCTTCAATTTTACCTCGCTTGGCCGCCTCTGCTGCTTATTACGTTCTAGCAAAGGCTTTGTTCTACGTGGCTTCACACCAGGTCCCTGAATAATGGAGCTCTACGGAGTATCCCCACTTTCCAGTGTCCCGAGGGAGCGCGCCCTTGCACATGCAACGTGGGAACCCTGTCACTCCCTGCCATCATTTCGTCAGATCTAAAACTCCCTACCAGGCGCTCCAACCCATCCCGTTTTCTCCATGGCACTGGGTTGTGCTGGGCCGGCTGGGGTCCGCTGGCCGCGCCCCCAACCGGTCCTTGCCTATACCGTAATAGGTCAGTACGAGCCGTCCCAAATCTCCCTCTCTCGCCAGAATACTTTTCTCTTTTTAGAAGCGCAAGCACCCATTCATATTTACTCTTTTCTGAGTGTTCGTGTAACATGATGCTGATAACGTGCCTTCTCGGCGCCTTGGCCGCAGGCATTGAGGGAGAAATTAGAGCATCACCTTGACTCGAGGGACCCGGGCGCTCTTGAAATAGCCTTCCTGCTAACTTTTGCTACAAGCCCTCCGTACCGTGCGAAAATGCGACGCTATTACTGTCGCTACCCCTATCTCAGTACTCTGCATGCGGGACCGCGATTCTTAGTAACCCTGCGCGGCAAGGGAGGAAGAATACGGAGTACAACCGTAAAAGCCTATTACTATTTCATCGGTCTGCCCATCTCTATACGTCCTCCAGCGTACGTGAAGGTGTTCTTCAATGGACGTATGTTCGAGAGACTTCAACTACTATCTACAGGTTACTTCTTGCTCAAGTCTCCATCCTCAAAGGCCTCCTCGCTCTTCAACACACAGGACGGACAGGTACGGCGGTACAGACGCGTATCCGCCTGACCCACACAGCCACAGGCCCCACCAAAGCACAGGTCCGTGTTCATTACCGGGCCGCCGTCCGCTAGAAGCCTTCCCACCTTCCAGAAGGACGCTCTATGACCCCATTCCGCATTAAAACGGCCTTGTTTCAGTGTTTCACGATTCCAAGACTCTAACTTCTGACACTATGCCAACTCGGTAAAATGCGTCGGGAAGCCCGATCATCTTGAAAGCAGTAATCTCGCATCAATCAATCAGATGACCAGCCTGATTTCGGTTCTTCTTGTCCCGCTCTGGAGAAAGTACTCCGTAAGGGATGATGGATCATGGTTGTATGAGAGGCGCTCTTGAAACTCAAATTCCAAATCCCTTGTTGGTCCAGCGGCAAGGGATTATTTGGCATCGTCCACAATCGGGTACGTGCACTGGCCTCTGATACCTTGGCCCTTGATTGGTCACTCGCCACCAAGCAAAGCACGGAGTACGGTCGACTGTAGCCGGCTCCGCTGGCAAAGTCTAATCCGCTCGCTCCGCCCCGCTCTTCATCCGGGGTACCGCACGAGTAATGGAGGGGGCTCACACGTGCCGCTCTGACTTGACGACTCCTCCGTCAGAGTCGGTGCCAGGTCGGTTTCCTGAAAATGCAACCCGTTGGCAATGGCTCTGTACAGAGTACTGTAAGACGAAGTAGCGGTGGCGTGGCGTGGCTTGGCGTGAACGGATCGTCGTCTTAGTTTTGGTTGCAAGGCGACCTTGTTGCGGCGTCCTGTCTTGTGCCACTCTCTCGTGGTCGGCGCTCTCAGAAGGAATTATCTCATGTAGATGCGCTGTCGAATAATGCGGCTCCATGCAATGACAAATTCGTGGGGGCAAAGGCTTTCATTTCTCATCATGGCGAGTTTCGTACAATTCGAACATGACGAGAGGCAAATTGCGTCCCTATTAGGGCAAGTTGGTAGCCATCATCTCGGTGGGCGAGCCATGCAGCTGGATTCTTGAAAGAGTGCCTTTGCGCCATCTTTTTTCAAATCCAGTCGATCCCGTCATCTGCTGTATCGTTATCTTCTCGTTCAGACCATTCCTTGATCCTATCACTTGCTCGTCCGTTCCAAGTGGGGGGCGCGTTCAAGCTCCTTACGGAGTAGCTTCTCTCCATGCCGCTGCACAGGGTCTCAGCTCCAGGAGGGACCGACCCTCCACCCACTACTACTGCAATGCCTCCTTCTAGAAGAAGGATGGAAGAAAGCCAGCTCAGAAGTCCAGCAGCTAGTTTAGAGCGGCCGGAGGCCGACTAGTGGGAGAGCGCGAAAAGTCCCTCGGAAACTGGGGGGCTGGCGAGCGCTCTCCTCAGCCCAATGATGCTATCATTCAACGCCACATGAACATGTCCCAAATTGAGAGTGGTAATTGTTCCGCAGGAGCGGGGAATTATCATTCTACGTGGCAATCCCGGGTGAGGAACAAGTCTGCGTGGCGGACACCGTCGCCGCTGCATGCTTTGAAGCACTACGCTATCTTTGCCTCTTTAGATATATTGAATTCCTTGTATGTGTCGTGGCGAAGAGAGATGATTCGCAGCTGTGGAGAGACTCTTGAAGATCTAGTGATTTGAGGACAGTTGGATAATTGACCCTTCGTAATCGACGATTTGCTCTTGATGAACCTAGTTGTGGCGAATTCAACGGTCACAGAAGAGTTCAGCAACATGAATTATAACTATTCCCTCCTACTTTGACCTCTTCGAGTGAGTACAGACCAGATTGTTCCCAAGTGGTATAACCAAAAAGACATGAATTGGTTTAGTGTCCTCTTCAAATAACAGAATGTTAGGATGCTCCTAGTTCATAATACTTTAAGTGATTTGCAGATTACCATCTACTTCAACTTGTGCGCAATCACTGCACCGCTTTGGTCCTTATAAGCAAGTCTGGGAGCACGGGTCCATTAGGGCAAGCGTTTCTTCGCGCTGCTCCCTTCATTACTCTCCCGCTCCTTTGGAAACTGGGGATGTGGCATGCACTTTTGATTCTAGGAACACTGTAGTTCCGAACCGTGTCTGACGGGTTGTTAGTAACAAACGATCCATCCGACGTGTTGTGAAATAACAAATAGCAACTCATTTGCATGGCAATGGGATTTTCATATCAGATGATTTGCTGCGTTCATTATCAAAGAATGATACCAATATGGCCTATCTTCTCGAGGTCCTGGCGACTGCAAGCCTCTTAAAATGCTGTCTTGTATTCTCGTGCAGTCCGTGTATGCAATATAGCCAAAACTTTGCATTGGGAATGGGCCATTGAAGCAATGCCATTCTATGCAGGTATAGAATTGCTGGAACTGGGAATCTGCAGCTCATGATCCCATTTGGTGCTTCTTCTTGCAGACTTAAGTCAATGGCGCCTTGGCCCAGCAAAACATGTCGCCCCAGGCTATTCAATTGAGCTTCTCCCAGAGGCTTAGGGCAAGCGGGATGAAGCGGCATCTAGAAGTATCGAGGAGGGGATATGCTCGAATCTATATCTAGAGAAAAGGGGACGTCCTTATGTTATGTATAAGTATGGCTTAGCGGTTAGACCTGGAGGATGGAAGTACGAGATTTATGGAATATCAGAAGAATGATTACTTAGTTGTGACAAAAACAGCTATTGAACTTTATATCAATGAATGGGCCTATGCAGGTTGGGACTCCAAGGTCTGAAAAAATACTTCCCTTATCCTCCTTTCCACGGTTTGTTCATTGCTCGCTTGCTTCCTCTAAATTGTGCTATATTTCTCTATACCAGCTGTTATGGGAAATGTCTCGAGAGGTGTATATACGTCCAATTTGTTACTAAGGTAGGTAGCTGTGCATATGAATTCTTCATATGGGCAATCTATACGCTGGTTTGTTTCGTAACTTTTCCTTCAGTCGATAACTACGTGAAATTCAATAACAGCGAGCATCAGCCTTATTTTTTAAATCGAAACAAACTCCCTTAAGGCTATCATCAGCGCCGAGACCAAGCAGTCAGCTGCTATAGCAACTTTCTCAAACTCTTGAAGCTATCAAAGACAACACACCAAGCAGCCCAGCTGTCAACAACAATAAACCGCATCAAGCATCAGCAAGAGTTCACGTCTACATACACAAACCAAGACTTGTCAAAATACCGATTCATCTCCAGCCAGGTAAATAAGTCCCTCTCTCACACCATTCATTTCATCCCCATCCCAATCCAACCCTCTCAAGCCTCTTGAAAGAGAAAAAGACAATCTAACTAACTCACCCTCCTACCAGCCGACCCCCGAACCAACACTCAACATGAAATTCAAGGCTCTTCTCAACTTCACCATCTCCCTCGCGCCCACGACGCCCATCCCTCAAACGGCTGTCCTCACACCACCACCCCTGATCCCCGGCACATTCTGCCGCGATTTCCGCGAGTGCTTCACGCAATCGGGCTCTCGCTGCGTTCTCGGCAGTCGCTTCTTCACCGACGTCGTCCATCTGTATGTCATGGATATTGAGTGTAATCTCCTAGGGCAGGGATTGGTAGAGGTTGGGAAAACTGGCGTGTTGGAGGTGGGAGGGGAGAGGATTGGGGTGGAGAGGTTGATGGGGGGAAAGGCGCCGGTTTTTTTGTATCGCGGGTGGAAGTTTGGGGGCGATGGGAGGGAGTGTTGGGTTGATGGGGAGGAGGGGGAGGGGGAGGCGGATGGGGAGTTTTCTTGCGCGCAGGTCTTTGAATGTTAGATGGTGAGAGATGGGGATGGGAGGATCTGGATATTGAGAAGGGAGGGGGTTGGAGAGAATTGGGCTTGATGGCGCTGATGAGGTTGCGACTTCGACGTTGTGCGCTTTCAAGAACTTCTGATATCCATCAAGGCATCAAGCAAGAAAGCACCATATATCTAATACAAGACCAATGCACGCTACGACTTCTTGTCTAGACGGGTAATTGTAAGAGATGTTTGTTTATTGAAAGTGCGGATTGTAAACAATCCAGGCTTTGAATATGAGAACGGCACTGCTTGCTTATCCCCTTTACTAGGTATATTCCCATTTCTTGGAATAGAAGTACAAGTAATGAGGCGGAGAAAGGTGGCAGACGTTACCTGCCTATTATTGAGGGGATCTAAGGAATATTGATACCTGGAGATATAAAGTTAGGTAGATAATAGTGCGTAGACTTGCCCAGATAGTTTTGGATTTGATAGTCACAAAGACGCCGTCAAAATATCCGCAGTGAGGAAATGAAGAGACAACAGAAGGAAAGTTCATTTACCATCCATTGAATCGACTTGAGTACAGTACGCAGGTCTTCAGAACCCACAAGCATCCCCTGCTCATGCTTTCGCTTCCTCCGTAGCCTTGATCCTCTCGAACACCCGCAGGAACACGCTCGGGTCCTGCGCACCACCAATCTCATATTTGCCCTGGATGGTGAAATTCGGGACCCCGCTGATCTGGTTCCGCTGCGCCTGCAACACCTCGGCATCCACCTCCTTGCCGCCATTGTCGCTGTTCAACCACTCGTCGACCTCCTTTGCGTCCAAGCCCGCGCGTACGGCCGCGTCCTTCAGCACCTCATGGCTCGTGATGTCGGCCTCCTGCTCGAAGTACTTCTTGAAGAACTCCTCCACCACCCGCGTCTGCATCGCCGGCGACTTCGTCTTGCCCAGCTGAATTAACCGGTGGCTGTCCCGCGTGTTCCCCGTCTTGCCTCCGAACTTGAAGTTGATGCCGCAGTCCTTGCCCACTTGCGCCAGGCGCTCGAACATCATTGCTGTGCGTTCCTTGCCGAATTTGGCTTGGTAGTGAGCCAACTTATCAACACCTGTGGATCTCTCAGTATCTGCCTTTCTAAACAAAAAGAAGAATTCGGACGAGTCCAAAGCCTTCTTCAGCTTCACGTACCAACTTTGGGAGAGCCAGGATTGAGATAAAAAGGCATCCATGTTGTTGAGAATTCGTCGTTCGAGTCAGGGTGCAATTCCTTGTATGTGCGGATTGCCTGCTCGAGCTTCTGCTTGCCTACATAGCACCAAGGACACACTGTGTCACTGACGATTTCGATATCGAATTTCGTCATTCTGCGGAGAGTTGGTCTAAACATAAACTAAAGAGGGTAATGGAATCAAATAGACAGTCTAGAGGGAATATTAAGGCGACAAAAGGAAAGAATGATTTGAGTGTTTACTTATCAGATTTCGAGCTTCTTCCACTCGGCTTGATTTCTAATCTTTGGCGTCGATGACGGACACCCCGCTTTATTGGGAATAAGGTAAGGTACCTGGGAACGGACCTCGGCTGATTAGCGCGCGTCTGCGTGGATCGCGGTCACGTGGCACATCAGGAATTCAAGGCCTCCCAGTACCTAAAGACGCTTCATATCTTGCCAAGCCTTGTTCGGGGACACACTGAATAGAGTACAGTTCGTGGGGTACGTACCTAAAGTAGGTAAAGGTAAGGCACTTTAAGGTAACGTGTGTATGGATTCCAGGTAGGATAGAATACATATATTGAAAAGCTCCGCCGCAGGCAATCAAAACTCCCTGAACCCACTTTATAGCTTGTTGCTTTCGCCATTCCAGGTTCTTATTGAAGAGTGATGTTCATCACGCTGTTGAGACCCGCCAATCCAAACGCCATCGCTAAATGATCATACCGGGTCCTTTTCTCAAACGCCATCTCAGAAACCCTTGCAATGTGACTGCTGTTCACAAACCCTCGATATTGTCCAGATCGAGCCTTAACGTTTCAAGTGTGAATAATCCTTGAGGAGGTGTTCCATATGAGTATTCGTGGTCCGTCCACCCTTTCTCGGGGCCTTCTTCTTCTTCTCCTTCGGCTTTGGAGGAGGCTTGACACGCTTACTTGGGTCTTCGCTCGCGGGTTTCTGGCCGGCCTCTTGTAGTTTTCGGACAAGGTCATCGACACTTGGCAATTCTGTCTGGCGCCACATAACTTGGAATTCGGGATCGATCTTGTGGACAAGAGAAGGATCGTTGCTCCATACCATCCTTGCATGATTGTCCTTCTTTGTCCTTGTAACTAGGATCTTGTGCTCGGCCTCCAACTCATTGATCGCCTCTTCACAATCTGGCCACCCATCCTTCAGATCTTTGACGGAGACTCCTTGTGCATCGGGCTTGTTCTGTAGATATGCTATCAGGTCATCCTTTGTGCGAACATTGATGATAGGTCGGTGCATGAACGTGCCCGAGTCCCATGCCTTCGACTGCGGGTCTGGAATCCATCTGACTCTGTCGTGCTTCTTGAGGATTGAAATGATGAGCCTCTTCTTTGCCTCATCTACGTGTACCTGGCTTAAATATTCCAAAATATCTCGGAAGCTCTTGGGCTCATCTTTCTTCTTCAAGAATTCGATGACATAGGTGACCTGTGTGAATGCTTCTGTTCCATAGCCTGTCGCGGCAGGTTGCGAGTAGACGACATTTTGGGGCTCTCTCTTCCGTTTGGCATCTTTATTCTCGGGTTTCGATGTGTTCGAAGCCGTGGATGGCGCTGGAGAAGGCACAGAGGTAGCGGGCGCAGCGAAGGTTCGTTTGTTGGAGACTTTGGGAGCAGCTGATATGACATTGCTCTTGAACGCCTCTTGTTGCTTTTCGAGGTAGGATGACATGTTGAACCCCGCCGAAGGTGTATGATCAAAGGGATGTGTTATGCTGCTCAGACTCTGGTGCAGCCTGGACTATGTAGAGAGTTGATTTAATTCAGGACGTTCACGAGGCTACCAATATTTATTGCCTTGCCTTAAAGATTCACTAGGTAAGAAAGAGCGCGGCGTTCGGTTCGCGCTAGACGTATTCGTAACAAACGACCCAAGCTCTACTACAGTAGAAGTCAAAGAAGCCTGTCAACTCGCAGAAACGCACCCATTCGCGGCGACAAACGTGATCTGGAGGGTTGAAGGAATTCTTTGAACTTTTATCCCAGGAATGCGCTGAGTCCAACTATCTCACTTTTCGTTCTCCTGCATATGTTGCCAGGATTTTCGGCACAGCGCATCCAGCAAAACGACGCGACGAGTTCACTTTCGAATATCCCATACGCCCTCATGTTCATGAAATATTACCAAAATTGATGAGGACCTGTCCGGAGGACCGTGAAAATCATGGCCACGGCAGTACTGGATACCGAGTATTTGTCGGCGTACCTCAGTGTGCCGCAACAAACTCTGACCACTGTTATTGATGCACCTACGGCAGAGCTTGTTCGATCAGTCCTTGATGCGGTCCAAGCAAAAGCGCGCGAGCATGATGAGCTGGCGGCAGATAAATTACGGGTGGATATCGAGCTGGAAAATGCAGTTCGGAGTGCAGAGACGCGTGTTGAGGGTCTGAGGTCCACGATCGACAAATCGCAGAAGACTGTCGAGGAACTTCGGACCAAGCTGAAGGAAGAAGGTAGCTACTTCAAGTACGGAATTCTTGAGGCTCATCTACTCACTTTTATATTTTCTAGAAAACGCGCGATCGGCTCTCGAAAGTGAGCTCCAAGCATTGAAATCCTCTTCGACGACCTCGACCTCCGAGGTGGAAACTTTGCGAGCTCGAATCGCATCTCTCGAAGCCGCCAACCGGGATACTGTCGCTGCTCTTGAATCAAAAAATACTGTGAACGACAATCTCGCTCAGGATCTGCAGAAGCAACACCAGAAAGGCTTGGAGCTCAGTCAGCAGATTACTGCCCTACAACAATCTGTTCAAAATGCAAATTCTGCGGCCTCGAGTGTCAAGTTCCGAGAACAGTCTCTTAGACAAGAAATTGAGTTGGCCAAGCGCAACAACGAATGGTTCGAGAACGAATTGAAAACTAAGACTGCCGAAGCTTTAAAGCAAAGGAAAGAGAAGGGAGCAAGAATCGCCGAGCTCCAGCGGGAGAATGAAGAGCTCACCTCCAATTTAGACGCTTTGAAGCGGACAGAGCAAGCTCTTCGAACCAGGCTCGACGAGGTACAAAAGAAGGCAGAGGATTCATTGTCCAAAGTTCAGCAACTTCAAGAAGCAGCGGCCAAGACTGAGGAGGGCTTCCGTCAAGAATTGGAAAGTGCTCACCGTCTTGCTGAGCTGCAGTCCCAGCAAACTGAAACGCACCGCAATAGGCTAAGGGATGTTGAAGCAGCGTTGGAGAAGGCGAAGGACGATGCAGCGGAAGAGGTTGGCAGGAGTCGGCAGGATGCAGAAGCCGAGAGACAAGATCGGGAACAGGCAGAACATCGGATTGCGGAGTTGGAAGCGGAAGTCGATCGACTCGAGGCCCTCATAGCAGGACAAACTCAAGCAGGGTCTGTGCCTGGTACCCCACGTCATGGTCTCCAGGGATCAATGCTTGGGAGATCTGGATCTCCAGCTCAATTTGGAACTCCAGGGTCTGTTCGAGGGAGGTCTGCGATCACAGCAACACAAGCCATTGATGAGCTCTATAAAGTTAAAGGACAGTTAGCGACCGAGAAACGACGAGCCGACCGACTTGAAGCTGAGATGGAGGAGATGATGCAAGGATTAGAGGCCAAGCAACCCGAGATTGAAGAGATGCAAGCAGAACATGAACGTCTTCAACAGGAGGTCATCGAAATGTCAAAATTCGTTGACCAGACCGGGCAGGAGAGGGAACGTGCGAAGAAGGATGCCAGAAAAGCAGAGATGGAGGCTTCTACAGCACAGGCGGAGGCTAACATTCTCCGGCAACAGCTCCGAGATCTTAGCGCCCAGATCAAGATGCTACTCTGCGAATTAGATGCTCGAGAACGAGGCTTGGATGCGCTGAGTGCCGCGGACCGAGCACAGCTCGAACGCCTGGCTCGAGGAGAAGTCAGTGAGGAAGCTTTGGAGGGATTGACTGATACCGATCGGTTCATCAGCCAAAGACTCACTGTCTTCCGCAGCGTAAGTGAGCTCCAGGAGAAGAACCAAGAGCTGCTCAAGATCACCAGGCAACTGGGAGCGCAGATGGAGAGCGAGGAAGCCTTGGCGGCCAAAAACCAAGCTGCGAAGGATCATGAAGAGGTTCAGAACCTTCAAGCGAAGATTGAAAACTACAAGGATGAACTGAAAAATATGGTCATCCGCACTGAGAGTTACGTCAAGGAGAGAGATATGTTCCGGCGCATGCTTCAACATCGCGGACAGCTACCTCCATCTTCAGATCTGGCCTCCATGTTCGGACAATCAGTTGATGGTAATCAGAATGGTGTCATGCCCACCATTGAACAGAATTCTGGGAACAGAGATAGCACTAACCACGTGGCCGCTTTACGAGAACTCCAAGTACAGTTCGATCAATATCGGGAAGAGCAGGCTACTGATCGCCGTACTATGAAGGAGTATACAGAGAAGCTCTCGATGGAAAAGGTCTCTCTCCAGGCTGAGATTGCCAAGGTCAACAGCCAGTTGACGCTGGCCAGCGAGCGCTATGAGATGCTGCATTCCAATTACACGATGCTGCAGAACGAGAACAATGAACTGCAGAAGCGTTCTCAGATACTCTCTGAAGCAGCTGCTAAACAGGATCTTCGTACTCAACAAGTAGCCGAGGACCTTGTTGAGGCTAAAGGCTTGGTTGAGAGCATGCGAAATGAGAATGCTAACTTGAAGGCGGAGAAGAAGTTAGCGAAAGACATTCAAGATCGCCTCAGTCAGGATAACGAGGCTTTGATGAACGAGCGGACCAGACTGAACAACCTAATCGCCAATCAGCAAACATTGCAGAACGAGCGTGAACTATCCGACTCCGAAACTCGAAGACGATTACAGGCGCAGGTAGAGTCTCTTGAGGCCGAGTTGAATACAACGAAACGCAAGCTTAGCGATGAAATTGAGGACAACAAGAAAGCCCAGTTACGAAAAGAGTATGATTCTCAGCAGAGTCAAAAGCGGATAGACGATCTCGCCAATAGCCTCAGCCAGGTGCGCGAGGAATTGGTAGCAGCAAAGACAACCCGTGACCATCTTCAGTCTCGAGTCGACGAACTTACTATCGAACTGAAGAGCGCGGAAGAGCGATTGGGACTTCTCCAGCCGAGACCAACACCACGGCCAGGTACAAATGGTGAAACGGGCGTCGCCACTAACGGACACGAAGACCAAGACGATTCTCTGAGCAGAGAACAGGACTTGGCGCTTGAAGTTGCTGAATTGAAGCGGACTTTGGATCTTACGAAGTCGGAGCTAGAGAGCACAAAGAGCCAAATGGAGCAGTACAAGTCAATCAGTCAGTCTGCCGAAGAAGAACTCGAAAGTATCAATGCGACCCAAGATCAGTATCGCGAAGAAATGGATCGCATAATCGAGGAGAAAGATTCTAAGATCAGAGAACTCCAACAAAGGATTGACGACATCTCAGCGGAGCTCACCACCACTAATAATGAGTTGACAACGTTACGAAATCAGCAGGCCGAGATCGCTAGGCAGGCCGGAGAAGAAAAGGCAGCTCTTGAAGCAGAAATTTTGCGGTTAAAGGATGAGGACGAAAGGCATGCTGTCGCAGCACAATTCCATCAGCAGGATCTTCGCGCCCAGGCAACCATTGCCACAAAGGCTCAACAGGATTACGAGAATGAGTTAGTTAAGCACGCGGAAGCAGCAAAACTGCTCCAAAATCTTCGAGCCGAATACAACCAACTGAAGACCGAGTCCGCAACTCTCAGAGCTGAAGCCGAATCTGCTAGGGTTACTTTAAGCCAGAGTGAGAGTTCCTGGGAAGAGCGTAGGGAACAATTCGAGCAGGAGTTGGCCGAGTTGAGAACAAGACGAGACGATGTCAATGCACAGAATAAGCTCCTTCATCAACAACTTGAACACCTAGGATCCCAGATCTCAGCTCTTCAGGAAAGTCGCTCAACCGTTGCTGGCACAACTGACGCTGGGTCACCAGCGGCGGAGTCAACAAATGACCGCAACGTTGATGGCCTTCGTGAGCTGAATACTTTCCTACGCCGTGAAAAGGAAATTGTCGAGGTCCAATATGACCTCAAAGTCCAAGAGGCCAAGCGTCTGCAGCAGCAACTTGACTATACACAGTCACAGCTGGATGAGAGCAAGCTAAAACTTGAGCAAGAACGTCGCCTAAACGCTGATGGGGGCCGAAGTTCAATTGCACATAAAGATCTCTTGGAGAAGCTGAATGAACTGAATCTATTCAGGGAAAGCAGTATCACATTACGAAACGAGGCTCGTCAAGCTCAGAGCCAATTAACGGAGAAGACAAAACGTGTGGAAGAGCTAATGGAGCAAATTCAACCTCTAGAGGCAAAGATTCATGAGCTCGAGCACGGCAAGGAGACCATGGAAGGGGAGATGCGGCTCTTACAGGAGGACCGGGACCGTTGGCAGAAACGGACCCAAGACATTATTTCCAAATATGATCGTATCGATCCTGCTGAAATGGAGCAGCTCAAGGAGACGATCGAATCATTACGAGCAGAGAGGGATTCTTTGCTCGAAGAGAAACAACCACTTCAAGAGAAATTCCAGGCCTTGGAAGCTGAGAAGGCGGCTTGGCAGCAGTCACGGCAGAAGTTGATTGACCAAGCCAAAGAACGGTCACGTATCCAAGCAAAAACCATTGCAGACAGGACTGCTGAAAAGGATCTGGCCAATCAAGAGAAGGAAGCTCTCCAGCAGCAACTGTCTTCCCTCAAACAAGAATTAGAGACCGCTGTTCATGAAAAGGATGCAGCAGAACAAAGGCTCGCATCCCTTGGCCAGGAATTAGAAGGTGTCAAATCTGAACTAGCCCGCGCTTTGGCGAGTGTCACCGAGTCATCATCCAACCAAGCTGCAGTGGTTCCTCCAGTTGAACCTCAAACAGGAACCGACGGCGCACTTGACCAAGAGCTCACCAACCTTCGTACGGAGCTTGATGCGGTTAAGAAAGAAAAGGCATCCCTCGAAATTGAACTTGCCGATTTGCGAGTGCAGCTCAAGAATGTAACGTCGGAGAGGGACCGTGCCTTAGCTGAAGCTGCAGCCGCCGCAGAAGCGTCTTCACAACAGACAGTCGAGACCTCTACCAATACCGCAGAAAACGGTGTCGAAGAAGGCCAAATTGATGAGACCCCGAAGCCAAGTATTTCCGAGGACGAAAAGAAAGCTCTTGAGGATCGTATTGCTGCTGCAGAAGCGAAGGCCAGAGAACAGGAAGAGAGGGCTGCGAAGATCGAGCAGCAGATGGAAAACACATTAAAAGCGCGGTCCGAGAAGATGAAGACGGCTTTAAATAAGAAGCTGGCCGAGTCAAAAGAGAAATACGAGGCCGATTACAAATTAAAGCTCGAGCAAGAAAAGCAGATCTGGCTTGCGGAATCCAAAACTCTGAACGAAAAGCCTACGGCACCACCAGCTCTACCTAAGGCCGAAGATGCCCCTTCTGCCGCTCCTGCCGCTCCTGCCACTCCAAGCCAACCGACCGTGGGAGCAACAGTATCCGATGGCTCTAGTTTATCCGATGCCCAAGTTCGAGAACTTCTTTCAACAAATCCCACAGTCAAGGCAATCCTTGCCGGTAATCTCAAGAAGAAGGTAGAGGCCGAAACCCAGAAGCTCAAGGAAGAACGAGAGAAAATCATCGCTGAGAAACTTGCCGAGGCTAACCAAATGGCTGAAACTGCCAAAACTCAAGCTGTATTCATGGCCGAGAAGAAATCAGCTTTGAAGATAAACATGGCGGAGAATAGAATCAAAGTTTTTTCCGCAAAGCTTGAAGTTGTCGAAAAGGCTGCCAAAGAGACACCTCAGAAGCCTGTCGTTGAAGTTTGGGAGATAGCTAAGGACGCTAAGCCACCTCCTGCTGTTATCCCAGGTATGTTTCCCCTTCGAAAAAGCATCTGTCATAATCTAATCTGCGTCGAAGAACCAGCCAGTCAAGCAAACGGAACTGGTGGTCCGGCTTCCAAGCCTGCGGAGGTCAAGACCGAGGCTCCTCCTTCCGGGATACCTCGAGCACCATCGCAACCATCGCAACCAACACAACCATCGCAACCACCACAACCGTCACAACCGTCACAGCCATCACAGCCATCACAGCCATCAAATATCCCGTCACCATCAAACGGTACATTACCTGCGCCTCCTAGCAACATTGCTTCAGTGAGTCCCCTCCTCCCACCGTATTCTATACTATTGCAATCTAATCAGTTCCTAGGCGCCATCATCAGGTAGCAGTAACATCCGGCCACCAAGTCAGATCCCACAAATACGGGGTGGACCTCCCACTCGAGGTCGCGGAAACGCTATGTACCAAGCAGGACGTGGTGGACCAGCGGCCGGTCGTGGTCGAGGTGGCGGCTCTGGACAGAGAGGTGGTTTGAACGCAGGGGCACAAAGTTTTAGTCCCGGCGGTCAAGGTCAGAAACGACCTCGAGAAGATGGGTCGGCTGGTGGAGCTCAGCAGGGTCATGGAGGGAAAAGGCCTCGGGGCGGCGGTCAAAGTCATTAAAAGTGGGAGGGCGCATCTTGGTTGTATCATATAATTTACTGCATAAGGTAGCTAAGGACGGCTTTCATTTGTCGAAATTGAGGCATGGCGCATCTAGGAGTGTACAGGCATGGTAGCAAATGGAGGGCTTGTACAAAAGTACCCTTTGATATGAGAGATCGGCGGTACTGCCATCGGAAAAGCAACGATTCACCGTCAATTGCCCTGACTCATTGAAACTTTGCTGGATTGCTGGGTATAAGCTTTCTCAGAACTTCAACCTGTCGTCCCACCATCCTCAACTTGAGATCCTCAACACCGCCCCTGTCCACTCTCCGCATTCCATTTGCATAAACCACCGTAAAGTCTCCAATGACGTCCCCTTCTGCCACCTCACACATTGCTCCAATCTTACAGTGCTATTTGAAAACTGTCAGCAGCCTATCTCTTGATCGAACAAGATCAGTAATACCTTTCCTATCACTGCGCCCTTCCCAATCCTTGCGTTAACCTCAATCACACATCCCTCTCCAATCTCCATCGCCTCGACGACGGCCCCAACTTCCACCACGACACCATTCCCAATCACCACGCCTTTTGTTTGATAATCGGAAGGTGCGCTTTGAAGCCCAATCATGCTACGCTCGCTGATGATACAGCTACTACCAATTGTTATGGGAGCATAGGTCGAGTTTAGCTTGGTTCGAGGGTGTATTACGCTCTGCGGTCCGACAGATATGGGATGTGTACCGGTCAAGGAAGCATTATCTGCTATAACGATGTTGGGTGCGCAAGAGAAGGGGGGTTTCGGCGCGGGCATGATGGAGACACGTTTTGAGGACGCCATTATGCCTCTCCCTTTTGTGCCAATTCTTGTATTTGGGAAGTTGCTTTCTGTTGTATCTCGACGCCGTCAATAAACGTGTAGTGTGTAGAGCAATGGGACTCGGATTACTGTAGTATCAGAACTGGCATTCCCAGTGCTTGACTTAGGCGCCGCTCACATCTGATAGATTTGCTCCAGAATCCGCAGACGCCGGTAGTAAAATTCACGTCGAGATGCGCATCTTGGGGTAACTGGGCTCGACTGGGAGAGTTTGGCTCCAATTGACTGTCGTTCTCAGCTCGTCGTCGAGGTTCTCGGAGGTTTTGCGGCAAAGGTCTGCTGCTACCACCGTAGTAGCTTCCACCGACCAATCACAGAAATTCAATCGCTGATGACTTGATCTCCCCTCGAATAAACTCGACCTCCAGTCCTCAAACCATCCCGTCTCATCGAGATACACTTCGCTCAGCTGAGCACCACTATATTCACGATGCTTTCGCGACACGCGCCTTCTCCTAAGGCCGTATCCGCTCTCTCAACCCGCATCCTCCCTACGACAGCTGGTGGTGCTGCTCGATTACCAAGCTCCGTTTCTCCCGCACAGCAAAGGCGCGGGCTGGCCACAGTACAGGATGCTCCCCCGCCAAAGCGCACATATGGTGGATTAAGGGACCAGGACCGGATCTTCCAGAACCTATACGGGCACCACGGGGCAGACTTGAAGAGTGCCAAGAAGTATGGAGACTGGTACAAGACGAAGGAAATCCTGCTCAAGGGCCACGACTGGGTATGTGAAGGGATTGATTAATATCTCCCGGACACGGCAATTGACATTGTGTACAGATTATCTCCGAGATCAAAGCTTCTGGTCTGCGAGGACGTGGTGGCGCTGGATTTCCTTCCGGAATGAAATGGGTATGCTCTTCCACCTTGGGTACGCGACTACATACTGATATTGGATAGTCGTTCATGAACTTCAAGGACTGGGATAAGGACAACAAGCCCAGATATCTGGTTGTCAACGCTGATGAGGGTGAACCGGGAACATGCAAGGACCGCGAAATTATGCGAAAGGACCCCCACAAGCTCATCGAAGGATGCCTGGTTGCTGGACGAGCAATGAACTGCACAGCTGCTTACATCTACATCCGTGGCGAGTTCTATCATGAGGCCGCGGTCGTGCAACGTGCAATTCAGGAGGCATACCAAGATGGTTTGATCGGAAAGAACGCCTGCGGAAGTGGCTACGATTTCGACGTCTACATCCACCGCGGAATGGGAGCCTATGTCTGTGGCGAGGAGACCTCCCTTATCGAATCTCTGGAAGGCAAGCCTGGCAAGCCTCGTCTAAAGCCCCCGTTCCCCGCTGCGGTCGGTCTCTTTGGATGCCCATCAACAGTCGCCAATGTCGAGACTATTGCAGTTGCACCAACGATCTGCAGACGAGGAGGATCATGGTTTGCCAGCTTTGGACGTGAGAGAAATCATGGAACCAAGCTCTTCTGTATCTCGGGTCATGTCAACAACCCATGTACCGTCGAAGAAGAGATGAGCATTCCTCTTCGTGAGCTGATCGAAAAGCACTGTGGCGGCGTCCGCGGAGGATGGGATAACCTCAAGGCTATTATTCCAGGAGGATCATCCACACCAATCTTACCGAAGAGCATTTGCGACGACCAAATCATGGACTTCGATGCGTTGAAGGACAGCCAATCTGGTCTCGGTACTGCGGCCGTCATTGTCATGGACAAGAGCGCCGATGTCGTTCGTGCTATCTCAAGACTGTCCCACTTCTACCGACACGAGTCCTGCGGTCAGTGCACCCCCTGCAGAGAGGGTAGCAAATGGACACAGCAGATGATGTCGAGATTCGAGAAGGGACAAGGAAAAGCACGGGAAATCGATATGCTGCAAGAGCTCACAAAGCAAGTTGAAGGTCACACTATCTGCGGTAAGTTGTCAACCTTGAAAAGCACTTGAGGATTCGATACTGATTTGAGAACTAGCTCTTGGTGAAGCTTTCGCATGGCCCATCCAGGGTCTTATCAGACATTTCCGACCCGAACTGGAGGCCCGGATGCAATCGTACGCCGAGGCAACCGGAGGTACGCCATTGGCTGGTGGATGGGATCACGACGCCTTGCGCCAGGGAAAGCTGGTTGCACCTGGACAGTAGAAGACTTGGGGAAGACTGTAGATTGTTGATAGGGGGCTATTCCTATTGTATTTATTGTTTTCAAGATGGTCCGGTCAATTTACAGGTGTCATAGCAGAGCAAAAGACTTGAATACACTCGGTCCAAGAACGCATCTCCTTGTGAAGAATGGCTGAATGAGTAGATGTTGAAAGGCTGGGAGTGGTTACCCCCTGTAATAGCTTGAGCTAAAGACCATAAGCGAATTTGAAGCTGTCTGAGGTTGCTTGCTTCTCTTTGCTATCAACCCTTCATCTCCCAAATTCTTCAAGCACGCAATATACCAGCAGTGTCTACCAACTCGTCAACTGTGTCCAGCAGAATATTCATCACCGTCTACCCCAGCACAGGCTCAAGAATGGAGTAATAATCCTCTCGCTCACAAAGACCTACTTTTCATCACCTCTCCACACACACTATATCCATTCCCTCGTTCATCAATATATCCCACGTTCATTCCAGCCATCATTACCTAACCCCTGCTCTCTTTTCTCTATAATAAACAATGTCTTTCAAACAATTCCTCCTTTTCGCCACAGACGCCAGTAACGCTCCCCTCCTTTTCAACCCCCCTTCCAGCTCACGTGATCCCCGACCCAAACCCCCTACCTTACCTTAGGTGACTAACCACTCCCTCCTCCAGCCGGTCTCGAAAAGCTGCTCCGGCTTCTGCAATGCCTATCCCAGATCCTCAGCGGTTTAGCATCTACATCCGGCGACGTCTTGTTCTGGAACCATACACGTAGACAATTCGCACTCGGTTCGTCTCCCTCTTCTTCTTACTCTTCCCCCCCCCCCCCAAAAAAAAGAAAAGACAAAAACCAAACAAACGTACGGCGGGGAGGAAGGAGAGGCTTTTGGGACTGGACTGGACTGGACTGATGAGATGAAAATGTATACAACAGGTCGTCGATATCTCCGCTTCTTCCGGGTTTTTGAATGTATCTCACGGATGAGCGATGTTTATTTCCAGACAGCAGCTGGAGGCTGGGAAATACTATTTGGAGTTTTGAAGTGGGGATTCTTGGGCGGGTTTTTGGGGTTAGAGTCTTTGACGCTCGTGAGTTTTTTCTTTTCTTTTCTTTTCTTTCTTTTTTGGGGAGGGAGGTTGTGGTATGAATGGAAGGGGACTGAGATTTCTATAGTTGGATGCTATGGGCGTGTATCCCGTATCCTGGGCAGCGAGCGCTATGCTAGAGGCGAATAAACTATGGTTTTATTCCCTGGTATGCTCGATAGCCTTGGGGATCCTGCAGCTTTCTTCAAGTACAGAAGATTCAAAATCGAAGAAGGGGGAGAAGAGTAAGGGGAAAGCTGCTGCTGTGGGGGAGCGAGGAAAGGATGGGAAGGGACAAAGGATGGGAAAGGAGGAATTACAGAGGGTTAAGATTAGATTGGTGGCGGATTGCTTTGATTTACTGGTCCCGGGCTTTGTTACGGGCTGGATACCGGTTGGCACTGTGGTGGCTGGGTTTGCGGGTGTTGTGAGCACGACGCTTTCATCTAAAGATATATGGGATAGATTTGGATAGATTTGGATAGAGGATAGAGGATAGAATATAGGTGAGGAGCTCAATAGAATCTCCTCACACTTCCTCCTATAACTTTCTGCTATTATAACAATATCTTGCTTAGCCAGTTGTGAGGTTGAAGCAGCTATAATGAACCACTAAATACAGGATTGTATCATATGAATGAGTAAATGAAGAGCATGACACGCGCAGTTTTCAGCAAATAGAACGCATAATTTCGTACCTGAGCAAACCAGCTACATGACTTTATCTTACAAGACCCACGGCAACCCCGGCCCAGAATCAATCCACGAAATCAACAATGCCTTTTAAGTCATTGATGAGAGCAGAGTCAAACTCATCTACCCACGCTGGAACTGTGCGCTGCTGAGTCTCCTCGTGCTCAATTGGCTCTGTCTCGGTGATCGTCAGGTCCTTCGTGATCGACTCGTCCTTTTTAACACGACGGTATTTCATCTCTGGCATTTCTGGAGTAAGGGATAACGGTCGTTTAAGCGACGTTTGCATTGAAGGGCTTGAGAATATCTCTCGTTGCTCGGCCTGATCGTTGAACGAAGAAAAGTCAAAGACGCCATTTTCAAAGCTTAGATCAATCTTTGGAGTCGGTGTTTTGAGTCTCTCTGAATCATCAAGGCCAAGCATGGCTGCTTCGAGGCTTTCCAAGGAGCCATCTCGCATAGATGAGGTGGGAGTAGCTTTCTCATGTGTGATTAAATCTATTTCGAATGGATCGCTTCCGTTGCCCTCTCCTTTTGCAAGTGCAGACGGCGAAGGAAAATCTTCTTCCTGAGCAAATTCCCACGAATCGAACATGTTGTCATCAGTCTTTGGCTTATGGAGAAACGGGAGATTGGGTTGCTGTCCACTTGCATATGAGAACCCTGGCTTCTGCTTTGGGAGCCGTACAGGTTTCTCATTCTCCTTTTGGACTTTTGTGTGAAGACTCTGCAATTTCCGATAATCACGGGGAGCTAGATCTGTGTCACTAACGGGCGGGAATTCCTCTGCAAGATCAATGACCTCGACGTCTTCTTGGTCAGAATGGCTGGACTTGCATTCCTTCAGCTTCATTTGTCCTTTAGATATCTGAGAATTGGCTAGTAAGTAAAACAAGCTAATCTTCATGGTATCCAGGTATAAATACCTTGGAAATCTTTGTCCCTGCATTGTTAATATTTCGTGATTTGTCGCTTGATGTCTTGCCGCCTGCTGCCTGTGAATTACCAGCGAGTAGCTGTGACTGAAGTGAAAACAGGTGTTAATATTTATTGACTGAAAGAGTGGGCAGCTAACCTTTTTCACCTGCTTCCTGTCTGCCACGATCTTCGACAGAGGAATATCAGCATTGGACGAATGACAGAATCCTGATGAACCAACCTGATTTGTTGAACCTGGTAGTTCACCCTTGCCCAAAGATGACTGTAGATACCGTCAGTAAACATATCCTTTAGATAATAGACCACCAACACCTACTAATCTCCTGGGCTTTCTAGGTTTATCAAGGCCTTCATGACAGCACTTGTGTTTGCAAGGCTGGCCATTCTTAAGTGTCTGACCCCCACAACAGCGGTGATTACAAGTCCATTTGCCATTTTCCATCAGAACAGACTCCATAACATTCTCGGCCTTCTCCTCCTTCGAGCTAGCACCCTCGGACGGTCCGTTGAAATCGTCAATATCTGCAAAGTCGTCCGAGTCATACTCGCTGGCAGGGGCATCAATGCGTTTGACAGCCTCGAGCAACTCGTCATCTTCGATATCATCGCCTCCAAACTCATCAGTCCAGCCAGGGCCCTCATTTTGGTCAATAGATCCGATCTGTGGTTCGGCTTGCTTGCTTGGCTTCTTAGCTGGGAATGCTGATGCAGGAATATCCGGCTTGAGGAGAGAGGAGCGAGCAGTTCCTACAATCTCGTCACACGCAACGTAGCATTTGATTTCGTCGTCTGGGTAAGATAATTCGACGATAAATTTAAGCTCATGCACTTTATCCAACTTCTGGATATTACCACGCCAGAAGTGAACTAGAGTGCCATCTGACGTTTCGGCCATGAATGTCAGTGAGGGCTTCCTCTCCTTCCAAACAGGCGCTTTAGCATTTGCGAAACCCAGCTTAGCTTTGACGTAAACCCTGGGATTTTCTCCTGCTTTAGAAGCAGCTCTCCCTAAGGTCTCGGCTTGTAGGGTTAAGCGCGGGAATCCAAGCAACGAGTCCAGCAGTTTTCTCCCAAAGGGAGGATTCCTGCCCATGATACGTTCGATACTCGCGGTATCTAAACTTGCCAGTTTCTCAACGCTATTGATATTGCTGGTAACAAGCTTTCGAGTCGCAGCAGGGCCAACCTGCGGGATTTGTCTTAACTGTAGGTTCGAATTTTCCCAGAATCCAGCTGAAAGACTCCTAGCCAGGTCCAGGGCATGTCGCGTGGAGATTGCATCACAATCTACTGACTTGCAATCAATGATACAGCGAATAAGGCGTTGAATACGCTCAAATATGACGCCTTTTTCTACCATGAACTGTCTTTTAATAGCTTGGAAGTCTTTACTTGTAGGAAGATCAACACCACCTAGCTGAACTTGGATGATGAGAGAGATCTTCTGAGATGTTGTTGATATGTTTTCTTTTATAGGATACTTGATAAACGGAGATTTGTTGAATTCGCGAAGAGAGGGCCTCTCATTTGGCTTCATCCGAAGATCTTTGAACTCGGAAGCTTGGCAAATAAGTTGGAGCTGTATTTGTTAGTCAGTGCATGGATACTCGCAGAATATCTTACAATTTGCTCGGTCTTCGCATGCCTGGGCAAACTGAGAAGCAGCTTCATCGTTTCGAACTGCACCATGTATCGAGACATAGCATGACCATACTCGGTACACATGAATCGCTCCTTTTCCGACACCAGCTGATTCTCTTGGAGGAGCTTAACATCTCTCTCACAGACGAGTCGGAGTCGTTCATCAGCATCTGTACTCTGAGGAATACCTTCCAACTTGTAGTAGCTAGGATTCTGTCTCATTCGCACACTCAAGAAGGTTTTGGAAAGCCACCTCTTCGCTGTATCGAGGTCATGGATAGTGCCAAGACCAATTTCAGAATTGAGGTGCCCGATCAAGTTTAGATGCAGGGTACTCTCCAGTATGTCCTGGCCAGAGATCATCTTCTTGTACCTGTCGACCTTATCTGAGCGTGTCATAATGATGGCTATGGCGCTGTCATCAAATTGGGGCCGTCCAGCCCGCCCCAGCATCTGCATTACCTCTAGATCAGAGTATTCGCAAAGGCCGCCGTCTTGAAACCCAACAGTGCCTTTCAGAACGACAAGGTGGCAGGGGAGGTTGACTCCAACAGCCAAGGTTGAGGTACAGCAGATCACGCTGATATCTCCTTTCAGAAAGGCTGTCTCGATAGCGTTGCGATCTTGTGGATCAAGTCCAGCATGATGAAAGGCAACGCCACTCTCCACCAGTACTTGAAGCTCCCTGCTGCCGACCACTGTTCGCTGAACAGGAGCTGGCCAGCCACGGTCTGCGACTCTCTGTCTAGTCCACCATTCTGCAAGGGTGGCGGCTGTGCCCTCGCAGGATTTCCTAGTGAAGCAAAATACCATGATTGGCTTTTTGCTAGTGTGTTTCTGAATCAGATTTGGGAGCTTCCCATCCAGAACTTTCTCAAATGCAAAGTCATTCATTTGGCCATCGAAGCCGTAGACATGCTTTTGCAGCTTGACAGGTCTGAAGTCTTCGCCAAATGTCTCTCGATGGGCTGGTAGATGGGTATTCGTGGGATCCCTGCCTAACCACAGAGCGATGTCCTCTGAGTTCGGGACCGTTGCACTGAGGGCGACAAAGCGAACATTGGCGCCAATAGACTTCATGCGAGAAACGACAGCTTCCAAAGTGGCACCTCGAGTATCCTTGAGAATATGCACCTCATCAATGAGGAATAGCTTTACCATCTGCAACAGCTTAATATGGTCTTGCCATTTCCGTGTGATGCTATCCCACTTCTCAGGTGTGGTGACAATAATCGAAGCATTGCGAACCCGGCTCATCTCGAACTGGCTAGTGTCTCCAGTCAACTCTGCACAAGGCAGATTCAAGTGACTGAACTTCTTATGCCAATCACGCATACGTTCAGAGCAGAGCGACCTTGTTGGAGCCTGATAAACAATCTTAAATTCTCCAGAGGGATGACCTTCGACAAGTTTGCAAATCGCCAATTCAAGTATTGCAGTCTTGCCACAGCCTGTAGGGGCTGAGACAACGACATTATCATTGCTCTTATAAACGCTGGCAAAGCACTTGGATTGTGCAGCGTTAAAAAGCTGATATGGGAAGATCTGACGAAACCGATCGGGGAGTTCATATGGAGAGATAAGCTGAATGCCATGTGCCATAGGCGGAGCATGTTCTAGGGCCAACGCCTGTGGCGTGCTATTGGTAGCGGCCTTTATCATGGCTACGCTCTGCCGTTGAGGTGTCTCGGCAGGAGCGACATATTCATAAGTGTCATGATCTTCCTCTAGATATCCAGATGAGGCTCTCGTACGGTTTGAAAGCCGTCGCAGACTAACTCTCGTTGTGGGGCTTGAGTACTGCATCAGCGGAGGGGAGGAGGGGATCGAGGTTTGTTGAGTATTGGGGCTATATGCAAAGCCGCCTGAAGAAGTCAGCCTCTAACAAGGTTATGGAACTGAAGATGGCATAGCTTACTGAGGTTGAAAGGTGGAGTGACCTGTTGTCTCTGCGGCTGTAGCTTATGGAGTCTATTGCTGCGTAGGCCATGAAAGATGCTCGTATGCTCAGGACTGGTTTCAGGAATCGGTCTCTGTAAGAGCATACTTGTAGCTAGCTGGCTAAGAGGACTCTGAGCCTGGGTATTGCTGGTCGTCTGAGGTGGTCGACTGACTGGCAATCCCTGGCGAAGGTTCTGGGCGAACCTGAAGTGATGATCCGCATTGGTAATGGCTCTAGATTCTCGCTCTCCTTGCTGGTTGTAGATATTCCGAGGTGCGAGAGAAAGTCTAGTTGTAGTAGTGCTTGGTGCCACCAGAGCCTCGGGAGACTCGTAGCCGTAGGGATCTCGGCCTAATATGGTGATTATTGTCAGATATGCTTCAAGGGAATGCAACAGAAATAAATACTGACCATAGTCATTGAACAGCTTGGGTTCCTGCATTGACTGTCTTGGTGCTGGTCTGAAGCTCCACTCAGCAGCCCGAGTCTCCATGGCAGGGAAATTGAATGCTGGCGCAGGCCTTTTCTGAGCATCAAGACCAGTGGCATTGTCAATGATCCGCTGCAGATGGGTATCAAGGTCGCGAGCCATCTTGAAGATTGGGAGGAAGAGAAATAGAAGTACTAAGGAGAACGCATGGGGACTACCAGCAGCATTGAAAGAGGGAGATCTGACGAAATCGGAAGCTCGAGATTGTCAAATACAGTATCAGGGGGGAATAAAGATTTGTATATACTTTCATATGGAGCTGATTCCGGGAATCGTTGAAGGGGGACCAAGAAAATAGGAGACGTGTGAGATTAGCGGAGGTGACTTGTGCCCCAGCTCAGAATGGAAGATTAGAGATCAGGCACGTGATCCATGAGGCTCTGGCAGATATCTCCCTGAAAATATGTGAGGTCCAGAGGAAAACGAGCCTCAAGAAGCCTGTTACAAAAATAAAAATCAAGGCAGGCCTGCTGCAGATTCCCAGCATAAGAGGGAAGAAAAAGGAAAAAGAAAGGAAAGAAAGCTGATCGCAGTTCGAAGCTTTCTTTTATCTGACTCCGTACTCCTCGCTCTAACTCGAACGACCATTGGATCTAGAACGATATACGGAGACCTTGAAATATGGCGTGATTGTAGACAAATTCCAAATCCATTTTTGCAGAGAAATTGAGGATCCAAAGGGATGTCCGAACTTCTTTGAACCCCCTTTTTTCCTCTGCCAGTCACGTGATGTGACATGATCTACCGGGACAGCCGCCTCCTGAGCCCACCATCCATAAACGCCATATCATGCCCACAGCAAGCTACATGAAAACTCTCCCAGGTCATGTAGATGATAACTCCTCGCTTTTTTTTTACAAGGTGCCCGAACACCCGCCCACCTGTCCCATACCATCATATTCAACGCCAACCACGTTAATCGTCTCTCTTCACTTTACCTCTCGATGATCCGACTCTTGAATGATGTCTCATCGGCGAGCTTGGCCTCGACGTAGACAAGCCGGCAGATTTGACGCTCTCGAGGGGATCTATGGGCAGCCTTGGCGGCCTCTCCTCTCTTGGTGTGAATCCATTGTCAATGGTTGTCTTTTCATAGCTGGCAATGTTGATAGGGGGAGGTCGATTTCGTTTGCGGTCCGGCCCACTGTAGAGATATGTTGCGAAGATGACAACAGCAGTGCCAAATATAAACTGCCGGAAGTTGTTAGCACAGCCCTCGAACCGGAACTCTTGAGATGCTTACGTTCAAGGTGACTTGGAAGTCAAAGAACACAACGCTGAAAAGAAAGCTAATGATAATGCTAATACTAGTTGCAAAGTTCTTAGCAATATTATCAGCATACTTGATGCACATAGCAACTAGCACTCCTCCCACGGCCTGGAAGATTATAGCGGTCCAGACTACCCAATTGTAACCATCAAAGAACCCGTTCTGGGCTATCTCTTCACCATCTTTGAAGATGACGCCGATGATCAGAGCCGGGAACAAGGAGTAGAACGAAAGTTGTACGTTTCGAGTCCAGACTGTGACATGTGTGTTGGAATCCTTCAGCACTTTCTCGAAATATACTCCTGTCAAGCCGGATGTCGTGGCCGCAACCAAGACTGCCGTGAGCCCAATCGAGTAATTCATGACCGGTTTGACCAGCCCTAGATCCTCTTGAATACCCTCATATGTAGCAGACCGCTTCGTAAGGTATTCTGCGAACCCCTCTACCCCGCGTTTCGTTAGCTCACTTGCTGCCTCCGCAGCCCCATTAGTGAGTTGGCCTAACTCGTGGAAAGATCGAGGGAAATAGAATCGAGATTGCTCGTCATTGAGAGGCAAATATGTGCTTGGGTCGTTCACAGGTAATTGTACGATCGCAACTCCGAATGTCAGAAGTATGAGTGCTATCCACTTTCTGGACGAAAGTGACCTGCCAAGCATAGTAACACTGAAGAGAGCTGCTGTAAGAATCTAGAGATATGTCGGTTAGCAGAGCACAAAGCCTCGATATCCAAAGGTCCTACCTTAAGTTGGTATAGAACCTGGAAATGCACCGCATCTAAATTGCTGACTGCTATGTACTGAAGAGAATTCTGGAGAGTGTACAGCGCTGCCGGGATAGCCAATTTCCACCCGTCGCCGGAGAACACAGACATGTATAACTGTTCGAAAAGGACCGTCGCCGGAGTAGAGGGAGGTAGGGTTCGCGATATATCATACAGGGCGATCGTTAGGGAGACGGCTAGCTTTACAACCTCGTTGAGGAAGACGGCCGTGGACGTAAAGTATCGATGCCCATTAACAAGGGGCATTGTCCGCGAGTAGTGAAGAATCTATATATTGTCAACTGAAGGGTCCTACTCCTCTGCCACCAGGTGCTTCTGCTGAGACGCTCCAAAGCTCGATGATGCCCAACACGGATTACGTACCAGTATGAGGGCCGAATTTTGGAAAGTGAGCTACCCGTACATTAGCCATATCCCCAGAAGGCCCCCAAGGAGCTGCCCTTACTGTGATGAGGGAGATGTGCTTCATTGGCACGCCCATAAAGGACGCGCCTGGCGCATCTGCTACCGCCATGACTGGGCGCCTAGGAAACCAAGGTTGTGCGCAAAGCGGAATGTAATTTTTTGGGAAGAGCTCAACGGAGCAGCGAAAGACGCAAGTGAAGAGAATCGAGCAAGTGCCTTTTGTGCAGGCCAGCGGTATGTGGGAGAGAAAGGAATGAGAAAGGTCTGGCTGGCTGGTTTGGTGGTGGTGCCCAGACTTGATCGCGTTGACCCAGGGTTCGCAGAACAGGGATCCAATCAATCAAGGGGAGCGACCTGAGCAGCTTTTCAGGGGAGCGACACCAACGCCAATAGAAAGACTGTATAATAATATCTTGCCAGCTGCTTGTATATACGTATCCCTACGAAGGATTGAAAGTTCCCTTTGCGAAGGAGGGAGTCTACAGCGAGGGACTGACCACCTCGGGGGCAACACATCTAGAGCTCCAAGCCTCGGAAGCGGTTCAATCCACGACACGCCAAGTTTCGGCGCAGAAGATACGGTGCCATTGGCATGAAAGGTTTGAGAAAAGCACCATGAGTTGTTTGATGGTCACATGTATCAACGGTGAGTTTCCCCCACAATCCCACAATGCTTTCTCTTCTCTGCATGGGCCAATGCCTCGGCATCCCTCTCAGCACTAGCAAGGTACAGAGGGGAGAGCTTGGTTCTTAAAGGCTAAGGTAAGGTAGGTAATAAGAGAGAAATCGACGATGACCTCCATCTGCCATCCGGAAGACATTCCCAGGCTTTCCGAGGCCACCGTACAAAGTGGTCCTTAATGCATGCATTACAGTCTTTGGCGGCCATCGTTAAACATCCATGCCTTGACCCAGATGGCTTGGCCCCTGAAACGCACAGTCTCAAGCCGCCTCCAGAATTCCCAGGTTTTCAAAGTGATTTTTATTACCATCTATCATTGTACAGTAGTTCTCGAGTCTTCATACCCATCTATAACCCCGCGACCCCGAGCCATTATATCCAGTATATGGCCTTGTGTAGGTATACATGCAAATGAGGAAAGTTGGGTATAGATGCCTGCCTGCCCACGCACATTATGTATAACCGAAACTTTACAAATGGAACATGTAAAAATAAAAATAAAAGATGTCGTTCGTGAGGAGGCACGATTCCTCGAATGATATCTCAATCGTCGCTTTATGCTCCCCAAGGGATCCCCATCTCGTCTTCTTCATCCATCAGGAAGTCCTGAGCGTTTGCCAACCTGCCATCGTCCATAAGCCGGACTCCACCATGAGGAACTCGCACTTTCGGACCTAATCCCTGATCCATGGACCGTACGTCTTTGAGCCCGCCAGTTGCGCCAACAGCGCTCAGCCTAACTGCCGGAGGCGTCACTGGGCTGTTCTTGGAGCTTCGTCTCTGCCGAGGAGAGATAGATGAGTCGGGCCTGTGTTGGCCTTTTCGGGACGGCGCCCAGCTCGTCCTTGGCGTCGAGTCTTCATCCGAGGCGAAGGTTAGAAAATCACTCAGATCGGGAGAAGGCTCCGCGGTGTCGATAGGATGCTCTTTGGACATGGGAGCATCGTCAAGGTAGAGAAGGACTCGGTCTTTTGGACCTGCCGGACCACGTACCGTGCTCGCAAAAGGCACCTCTGCGTGTCTAGAAGAGGTCCTGCGGCGTTCACGTGGCGGAGACTTAGCAGTCTCATGCTCCTCGATGATCATCTCTCGCATGTGTGCCCTCTTTTGTCGCAAGGCCTCCAGAAGAGCTTCTTCTTGTTTAGTCACAGCTATGTAGCGGCTGCTGCGACCTGAAGGATCTCGAAACTCGACGGTAGTGGGGGATATAGGCGGTGTTGGATGTGTCGATGATCTCCTAGAGGCTGTTGAGGATGGTTTCCTGGATGACCTCCATTGTCGCCTATCTGATGACTGAGATCTTGTGGAATGATGATCATCAATCTCGGGTTGCGCGCAAGGACCTGATATCCGCGTATTCGGCAAAGGAGACTCAGCAAACTCGGGGATGGTGAAGGAAGGATGGGATTGAGCAGATCCTCTCCTCGATCCATATGTCTTGGATGTTATGGATGTCATGGACGTCGCTGCTAGCGATTGTCGTGTCGACGGACGGCGGCTGTCGGGTGTCGCAGTGGAAATTCCACTCAGGACTCGTGATGCTCTGTCGTTGGGCAAGATACCATGGGGTCCAATAGGTTCTGGTCCCGAAGACTCCTCTTCAGAGTCCGAGGATAACGAAAGCACACTGTTGTTCTTCAGATCTGAATTTGAAAATGCGCTGGTACTGGTGTGACGCGATGTTTTCGTATTGCGGCTAGAAATACTTGCGGCACTTGATAACTCCCAGGGCGGGGTGACCAGGTTTGGAGGAGGTACGTTCTTCCAGGAGAAAGAACGGCTATCTGCAGGGCTCAGATGCGAGCTGTTTACCTCTAACTGGTCGAATCGAGACTCTAACTCGCTGATTGCCATCTGCGGAGTCTTCGTATGCCTCTCACGACCGGGCACATTCGCCTCGGGTACCTTGGGTTCAGGTACCTTGGACTCAGGAATCTGGCTCATACGTTGGGAGCGGCCGGTGAGATGCTCATACTTGTCGTATAACTCGGAGAGGGTGTCGCGTGTGTGCCGGCGCTTTGAGTCTTGAGTGTGACCCGAGCGAACACTCAGCTTTTGTGATTGCAATGATTCCTTGGACGCGGCTTTTGTAAGCCTCCGACGAAACGAACTTGAATCCTGGCTATGTGGCGTGTTGGATCCATTTGTAGAATACGGCGTCGGTGGCCCAGAGTCTTCTCCCCCTCCATTCCTTCGCGACCTTGGTATCAACATCGACAGGTCCAATCGGGAGGGCTTCTTCTTTGACTTGTCTCGGAAGAAGTCTTCGTGGTCCGGGTATACCAAGTGTTCATCAGGTATTTCAACCGATTCGATCTGAAGTAATGGACTTCTGGTCACTACAGGAGGGCAACCTTTTCGTAATGCTAAATCCCGTGCAGAAGATGCTGAAGTTTGCTGAGATATCGCGAGAGGGGACTTCTGACGATCATAGTAGGATCTCAGGGTAGAGTCTGAATGCTCGCGGTGCATACGCCGGCCTATACTGGATGTATCCGTCGCACCGCCGTCCTCGCCATAGTTCTGACCAAGCAAAGTAGACGATGCCTTTCCACGCAGCCCCTGAGGTCTTGGAAACACGCCGGATTCGAGTTCCCATTGGTCGGAGTGTGATTGTGAGATACTCGCTGTATCGTCCTTCGATCGTGTTGATTGTGACGACTCGGAAATGCAGATACTCATACCACTGATGCCACTCGACCTCGAGCCAGGGTAAACCCACGACTGATCATCGTCCCGAAGTTGCGAGTCGATATTGAGATCGCTCTCCGCTCCCAAGATTCGCTGTGCCTTCGACAGAGTGCTCCCTCTCCAAGGAGACGGTTTGTTCGTAGCTTCTTTCTCCTTTGGGGTTGTACTGTATGTGCGAGCTGGCAAGGGGAACGAGAACTTGGAGGTTCGACCCATTGTGCCTGGCGGTCTGGGGCGCCGTGTTGTGGTCCGTTCAGGGGAAAAGGACCGTGGTGGATTCTAAGCGCACTGGAGTGACGGCGGGGACACCTCTGAAAATACGACCAGTCTGTGCAATTTAAAGAATCGTCGGTAATCAATTTGTCAAACTGCGGTCCTCACTACTGAGACATCGTGGCCATGGATCGACGAGGCAGGGTGAGACTTTGGTGGGAGGTTGTGCGGCACCGCGAATCGTACGTAGCGAGCGTTTGTTCCAAGCAAGAGAGTGACAACGGTCTGAGGATAGGGCGACGACGACCTACGGTGACGATAGGACGGTAATGCAAGGAGGATAGAGTAATGAGAGACACGCAGGGCGAGGGCGAGGGCTCAGGGGATGGAAGAGAGGGAGAGGGGGGGGGGGAGAGAAGGGGAGGAGAAGAAGAAGAAGAAAAGAAGAGGAGCCCGTACCGCTCGGCGGAGCAGGGAGCAGAAATGTATATACGGAGGAAATGAAGTCCAGGATGTAATTATATTGAGCTGTGTAGGTCCTGGGTTTCTGCGAGATTGGGGACGCGCTTGGGACGCATTCCTCCGTGCTCCCGTACAGCTGGCGCCCTCGTTAATAGTCGTCAATCAGTCAATCACCCAGCAACCCGCCCCAGCGAAGCCCCAGCAAGACCCAGCACCATGATGCACCCACGCTGCACCCAAGCATTTCCTGACCCTTCGGGACATGATTTGCACCATGATTTGGATTTGCTCAACGCGCCAGCCGAGCATCCCTGGCGCTGCTCCCGGCTCCGTGGCTTTCGTGGCTCTCGTGTGGCTCCTCACGCGAGGGATCTGAAGGGATCTGAAGACGCTACCCTCCCATCGTATCTTGTAAGTCGCTCTGGCCTGCTTGGCTGGGAACCGGGCTGATCATCATCAGCGCTGCGTACAACGTGCTGTGTGGAGGACTGACCGACGTCAGGGCGCCCGCCGGTGCCTGAGGGTCCCACCAAGTGAAGCACCGGTCGTGGCACTTGGCTTTTTCATAGCTTTTCATGCTCAAGCCTCAAGTCAAACCGTTCAACGTCTTTTTCTCTAGTCAAGCCTCAAGGACGTTGGGTAGGGCACACCGTGATCCGAGGAGCCCACTCTGCTGCCACTGCTGCGCCGCCATACCCGCCCCCAGATCTCTCTTGAGTCTCTGGAGTCTGGATGGATGGAAGCTTTGGCTCTTGTCGTCAAACTTCAAAGTAGGCTTGTCGGTCGTCAGCTACCTTAGCTACTGTACCCTCGTCCCTTATTCCTATGCAATGTGCAGAAAGGGACCTGCAAAAAGCACTTAGGAAAGTTTGTCGGAACTGGGGACTTGGAGCTTGGCCCTCGTTTTCCCAGGTCCTCCCCTTTCCTGTGCAGTGTGCACGTCGCCTTGGGGACCGCTACCAACGACGCTTCCGGCATATGCTACAGCAGGATGCACGCTTCCTCTCTCCGCTTCCGCATATGCCACGCCCACTACTATGGTAAGTACATATGTCCTGCAGCCTGCAGCTGATAGTTTGACGCCGCTGGACCTTTATTTCTCCACTACTGGGCCACACCCATCATTCGTCTTCCCTGGCCGTCGCTGTGTCCATGACTAGGTAAGGGGTGGCTCCCGACTCCCGTCAATCAAGGTTTCGGGACCCGTTTGCTCACACGGAATAAGACTTCGCTTCAACAACCCTTCCGAAGTATAAAGAGGCCCCTTGCAGGAAATACACCAGCCGATGGGATCTCATGGCCTCTTCTGTTTGAACCGTGTTTTCAATGACCCATATAGAACAAGATACCATGCATCGATCTCCGCGCGGGGCTCCTCTACAGTTGCGCTTCTACCGAGGGGCGTAGAATAGGGGTGAGGGACGGGTCACTTATAACTTATCACTTTGCAGTACATACATACTACTACCTAGGAGGCGTTGTCGCGATTCAGGTGCAATAATCTTGGGTCTGGCCCCCCGATTTAGTATGGTATAGGACCAAGCCACTTCTAATGCGCAGAGAAATGTCCGGTCTGAGACTACCGAAGAACCTTCGACTGCAATGTACTGTTCATGTAACTGTCATGTATATACTACTGTCTTGCTGCATCGGACATCAACCCCTAACAGATCCGCCATACAGTACATCCTCGCTTGGCCCCGACAATGGCTCCGACGAGATGTTCGAAGGATCCCACGATAACACAAGCCATGTGAGCAATGCAAGGAGAGGAACTGCCAGATCATGCTACGCAACCAGTTGTCCTCGGCTCCAAGATAAAGTTTGCGTCTCAAGTAACCCTTCTGCCGCCCCTACATACCTAAGGAGCTACCTTAGACTTCTGAAAGGACCATCATGTGCTGCAGCTCTGCGGGCTATCAAACATCATATCGTTGAGACAAAATTCGAAAGGTAATTGCCCACAGGCCTATAAATTTAGGCTGCTCAAGGTATAGACTGGATTGGATCCGCAAGTTGTTATAGACAGGGTATAGAAGCTATATATCATGAGCAATGTGATTCCTTTGAACCAGGAGGAAGTGTTGCATTATCCCCTTTGGTGACACCGCCAAGCTAGATCCACCAGCAATATGCATATTATCATATCCTGCCAAAAATCACAATGCAGCGTGAACAACCAATCTTTGCTCTCCCTCGTTCATAAGATACGTCACTTGCGGCTGAAGAGCCAAGGACTTCTGGCAGAGCTGACTTTGACCCGTTTTTCGAAGCCCTCCCGTTCTGTATCCGCTGCACGCTTCGTATGTAGAGAGGCCTGTCTTGAATCTGCCTCTCGAAATGGTGTTTGAGTCCGAGGCACGGTTGTATAGCGGATACTAGAATGGGGGCTGGGTGTTCCTTCAGTGCTGCTACCTTCTCCGAGGCTCGCTCTGCCAGCACGAAACGAAAGTTGTAGACCGTTGCTATGATCGGATGTGGATAGCTCAGAGACAGACTTGGTTGTTGGTTTAGAGTGATCTAATTGGTCATGTTCACCAAGGCCATGAGAGATCAGTGTATTACTGGGCGAGCGGATTTCCGCAACAGCAAACTGGAGATCCATTAGTGATGCTGAACGAAGGATCTTCTCCACAAGGACACAGGTTAGGATACTCACATGATGGGCAATATTCAAAGTCGGACAGAAGTAATTTCTTCGCAACTTCTCTTCATCATTAATAAGGGAGAAAACTGCCTCACCGGACCTTCCCTTGCTTTTTCGGCCAGTTCTCTTATTTATGCTCTCGGTGACGAATCCTTGACTTTTCAGCTGACCGAGTATGTTTCTGGTTGTGACTTCATCGCGATCTAAGGTAAGTCAGCGACATTCGGTCTGGTTATTTGAATACTTTGATATATCGAATAATTTCAGAATACTTACTCAGATGAGCTGACAGATCTTTCAGACTTGACACGCCCTCTTCGCGCATAAAATAAATAGCACGTCTCTTGATGCACAATTCTCTCATTTCTGTAATCAATGTGTCCTCGTCCTCGAGTAAACAGGTGTAACAGACGAATTCAGAGGTACGTGGAACATCGAGATATCCATAACATTCAATATGTTGGAGATCCTTGCAGATACCACATTCAAGCTTTCCGAACCAGTAAGCTATTATCACTTATTTAACGGAGAACTCACCATAATACCGCCCGCAAATGTTTCACATTCACACGAGATACGTTGACCAGCATCTTGAATGTTATCAATTTCTTCATCGGAGCGACCAACAAGTGCATATTCCGCCCGTCGACGGGCTTTCTCAATACGTGTCTTGACAGCCTGTGAGTAAGGCTGAACATCAGATGGCGAGTCTTGAGACACGCACGCGGCCCCATTCGGAGCTGGTGGCTGACTGAATACGCCGTAGAGGGGTTGTGTATCCTGGGTTTCTCCGGCTGGGTCTCTGGTAACACCCTTCGAGAGAAATGGTGAGCAGGGGTATAGCAAAGAGGTTAAGATTCTACTAACTATGCTCCTCAGGGCATTCAACCCTGCTTCTTGCGTCTCGCCACCATCAGTTTCTGAAGATAGAGAAGGTTTGCGTTGGGAATATGGGCGATGAGGTTTGATCGGGCCATTCTGCTCTCGAGATACACCCTTGGAAGGGGAAACTCTATTTTCGAGCTGCTCAGCCACACCACTAGTAACTTGTGCGGCTATATTTCTTGACGCTTCAGCATCATGGTCATTATTGCTGAATAGCTTGATCCGAATCCTGCTACATTTAGACAAAGATCCGATGTGTTCGTTGGAAGATTGTTTACCCATGATGACCAGTGCTCATCGAATCGCAGCGAGTTGTTCCTTTGCCGTCAACGATGAGATTGGGGTCCTCGCAGGTTCGAAATCCGGGAGGGTTGTATTCCATAGGACAATCGTCAGTGTAGGTGAGCTGCATGTCCGCTACTCGATTGGCTACGGGACGATGTTAGACAATCTCGATGGTCTATTCGAATTAGGATATAATTAGAATCTTACCTGGCATTTCAGAAGGTAGGTCTTGGGCGCTAATAATGACGCTGTTGATGAGATTTCGAATTCCTAGTTTTGCGTCACTTAGCAATAGCGATGCTGCTACATTCTTTTTGCTGGTTCGAGACTCTGTTTCAAGCTGCATCGAGGCAATTCCATCCTTGTAAGTGATGGATACTATATATGCTTCAATTAGCGTTGACGGAGATACTTCACCTTCATAGAAGGAGAGTTGAAGTGTCGATAGAAATTTCCGCTCCAACGCATGTGCAACTCCATGCTCCTACGCCCGGTCAGCAGAAGTCGTTGCTCGATATGGACGCATACTTGCCAGCCAATCGAGAAACTTATCAACGCCTGGATCGCTTCCACGAACGAGAACCCTCCAGTAGGCCAGGTTTGGGTTCTTTTCAAGAACGAACGCTTTCTGGCCATTCATAAAAGCCTCGTAAGAGGGATCAGGGTCAGAGAAATCATAGACCCGAGATCCGTAACAGTCGTTGGGGAAAACATCCCTGCGTGATGTTTTAGATGAAATTTGGAAGAGATCATATTACACGTTTTGCACGCACCTAATCCAGGTGATATTGCTTATCTGAAGAAAGTATTCAGTTAAATGAAGCATCGTAATGGCCTGGAGACGCTTACGGCAGCACTGATGACGGTTCTAACAAGCTCAAAGCTCTGATCTTGATCGACCACGATCTCAGACGCCAATGGTTGAGCATATTTGGTTGCGCCGGATGATTTTGCAGGACGTGCTTTTTTCAAGATGTCTTTTCCCGTCGACTTGGACTTCTTCTTCGTATCCTTTGCCATCGTTATGGCGGGAGACGCTGGCAAAATATTTGAAAGAGGGAGAGCTGTAGGACTGGAAAAGGTGAAGGCTCACGCAAGGTAGACCCGGAGTGAGGTTTCAACTTCAAGGAAGATGGCAGGATGACGGATGAAGAAGATGAAAAGTGATGAGGGAAAAGGAGATCCTGGGGAGGTAGACTGGCAGAGAAAAGGAGAAGAGAAGAGAAGACGAGAAGAGAAAGGAAGACGAGAAGAGAAAGGAAGACGAGAAGAGAAAGGAAGACGAGAAGAGAAAGGAAGACGAGAAGAAGAGGGAATAAATGGGATCTGTAGAAACTCGGGTATAGCCCTATGATTGGAGTATCCTGGGTGGGAAGGTACCTTCCCTGAGCAAGCAGAGTCCCCGTGGTTTCCCTTTCGGGATGAATCAACTTCAACATCGACATCACCGACATCATTCACATCAATATCGACGACGAGAACAACAACAACAACAACAACGTCGCATCATCAACACCGACACCGACATCGACATCGACAACTGGAGCCCATGGCAGATCTCCAGCATCGGAACGTGTAGTCTTTGGGGATTATAAGAGAATATAAAGAGTGTGAAGGCTGCCCTCAAGGGTTGCAGATAGGGCTTACCAACCGACCTCGTTCTCCCCGGGAATCCGCCTTGAACTTCAAAACGGCGCCTGGAGGACAGAGAGCATTCCAACTCCCGAGGCAAAAGGCAAAAGACAAGGCAAAAAGCAAAAAGCAAAAAGCAAAAAGCGGAAAGCGGAAGGCGGGAAAAACGAGGAGGCGAATCTGCTGACGGCTCTCCCGTGGCGAGCTTGAGCTTGTTACTAAGATACCGCGAGACAGTCGGCCGTCCCTTGTTTTGGTTGGCAGCGGGTACGGTGGGATTCCCGAGTGCGCAGTTGTGTTTGTTTGTGTTTTGTTATTGCGCTGACGTTTAGCAAGGAGTCTCCCGAGCCTTTTCTTCCTTTCCCCCCTTTTTCTTTGGCCAAGGTATTCTCCTCGACTTGTCGGCCCTTGCCTACGAAGATTTACGTTTTGCCGCGGGTGTCTATTTTAAAACATCGAGAGATAGATACTAGCTGTGGCCCTTGCCGTGGCTCTTGCAGCCGTGCCACTCGCTGTGCCAGCCTCAGCATTTGGCGAGCCGAACATATCGGCAACACCAGCTACTGTACCGCGAGTCCCACTCACCACCTCAGTCCCATCACCCATCTCCCCTTCTCACGACCCCCTCATGGCCACTCTCACCACACGTCCTCGGCCCTCGATTCACTGAGATTTCCTGCCTTTACACCGCCTGGCCTCTGCTTCTCTTTGTCGTCCACTTGCACAGTCGTTGTTGGCCTCGGCAGATCTTTACTTGCCCTGCTAAATCCGGCGTTACGCCTTTGTGCTTTCAGCCAGATCAACCACCCAGCTTGCCCACCCCACTACTCCGACTACACCCACAAGGACCTTTCGAGGACTCCGATACTTGGCTATGGTGTTTATGTCATAATTTAAACATATTGGCGGAAGTTGGGAGCCTCGAGATCTCTACGCGTTCGTTGTTTCGTGTCAGGCACGCGCTCGAGTCCTCACAAGAGAGGGGCACGACTCCCTTCACCCTGCGGAGCTTCGTTGCAGCATATACCTGCCTACCATGGATAGTCCAGGCCAGCACGTCGTCAAACGTCGGGCTGCGTCATCAAACAGTGGTAATACCGCTTTGCCTCCCAGGTTCAAGTCGGATGGATCACCGAGTCCCTTTGCTTCGAATGCAAAGTCCCTGCAGACCGGCGAGACTCGATTTCCACGATCTACTCAAACAGTCTCATTAGGATGGGAGGAGGGTGAAGATGCACTCTCTCAACACACTTCGAGGTTACGCATAGAGCTTGCAGAGTGCGTCGAGACGAAAACCGTTACGACGACAACGACCACTAAACGATCGTATCCTCCACTGCGCATCCGTCAACGACCGCTTGCGAGTCTTGACGCAAAGGAATACCCCTTGGCTTCCAAGGCTCCTCCGCCAGAGCTTGCTGATCTTTCTTTTGAGTTTGATGGTCAGCTCATGGATTTACAGGAAAATGACCGCCACACTCCCCTACAAGAGGTTCGTCACTTTCCGCGTCTCCCAAACAATAACTCCATATATTATGCAGTGCACTAACTGGTTCTGACGACAGACCTCGCTACCGCAGCCTCAGCAATCCCCATCGCGTTCTTATTTCAAAGACTTGGACAGATTTAGTGGCGAACAGGCCTACAGGACTCCTGATATCGACAAAGCCGAGGGCCAGCGAGCAGAGCGAGTAGATCAAACCCGAGGTCTTGCCAACAATAGGGAGGTATCAAGAGAACACTCTGAATTTCCTCCGGAAATTTCTGGGTCTCTAAGTGGAAAGCCACGAAAACTCCAGTTCGAACCAGGTCGTCAGACGAGAGCTGCGAGTCGTCACTTACACAAGGGGGAGTGCTCTCAAAACCATGGACTTGGCGTGCACTTATCGGATAGCGCTACGTTTCCTGCAACCCCTGATATGTCCGAACTTGAACCCTCCACAACGGAACGTCCCCAACTATACGACGCACCTTCTTTCCGTGAAGATACCTACACTCCGCAATCTGGGCCGAGCCAAAATGACTCTTTCGACGACAGTGAGAGCCCGTCAGACGGTACCAACCAGGAGGTGTTTGCAAGTGCTGTGGCTACTCCCCCTATCGCGGAATCTGACCTTGAGCCTTTCGAAGACACTAATGTCGCTTTTACACCTGTTTCCGGGCAGCGACCGACCCTGAACACTACCACTGCTCAGAACGCGAGTTTGCCAAGTCCACGCCTATCACCCACTTATCATGGCGAATTCTCTGATGGCACTGCCGCAGATGAGGAACTTGATGATGCTAGCCTTACAATACAATCCAGTGACAGTCAAGTGGCCGCATATAGTGATCGACTATCTACCGGACCAAGATCGAAGAGCTCGAAATCTTCGCAACGACAACCTCGAGAAACGACCCGATTAACTGCTCCAACATTGATGGACACTCGCTCGATGATCGAAACTTTTGATGCAATGCCTGATGAGATGAAGTCGTTTATGATGTACCAGTTCCTTCGCCGGTGCCACAGGAAGACTTTGCATGTAGTAGCAAACGCTGTCAATCCCGCCCTGAAGTGCGATTATCTGGACGAGCTGCCTTTAGAACTGAGCCTTCACATCCTTAGCTTCCTGGACCATAGGGATCTTTGTCGAGCAGCCCAAGTCTCTAAGAAGTGGAGGAGCGTTATCGACTCAAATGAAACGGGTTGGAAGGAGCTTTTCGACCGTGATGGTTTCGTCCTTCCTGCTGGAGAGCTTGAAAAGGCAATTAAGCAGGGATGGGGTTGGCAGGATCCTTATGGACCAGACGGCTTCGAGCAAGATCTGAGTGTTCCGGAGACGTACTCAGAGGGAGATTCGACGACTCTTGGAAGTCACAAGGTCGAGAATGAGATGGTCAGAAAGGTTCGCTCCAGTACCAAAAGGAAACGGGCTTCTGGCAGCTCAAGCTCAGAACGGACAAAGAGAAACAGTGAAAAGGCCCATGCCACGCTTGTGAAGAATCCTCCCACGACCAAGTTCAAGTCTGAAGGCCCACTCACTGCTGCTAGTGTTGCTGCGCAGGCTGTGCCCGATCCCTGTGTGGGTCTACCAAGCCTGCGTAAATTGCATTTGTTTAAATCTCTCTACCGCCGTCATTATATGCTTCAACGTAGCTGGACGAGTGGGAAGGTAGAGCCACATCACTTTGCCTTCGCAGCTCACCCGTCGCATGTCATCACGTGCCTCCAATTTGACGACGACAAAATTCTGACGGGTAGTGATGATACCCTGATCCATGTTTATGATACGAGAACAGGTGCGCTCCGGAAGAAGCTCGAAGGCCATGAAGGTGGGGTTTGGGCTTTGCAGTACGAAGGGAACGTTTTAGTATCCGGATCCACTGATCGTTCCGTTCGCGTCTGGGATATCGAAAAGGGTCTTTGCACCCAGGTGTTCCATGGCCATACCTCAACCGTCCGGTGTCTTCAGATCTTGATGCCTGAACCCACCGGCCGCATTGAGAACGGAAAGCCAGTCATGATGCCGGAAAAGCCATTGATCATCACAGGTTCGCGGGATTCACAGCTAAGGGTCTGGAGGCTACCAGAGCAAGGGTCCAAGCGTTACATACAGACCGGACCGCCAGCAAATGATGCTGATTGCCCTTATTTTGTCCGTGTCTTGGCCGGTCACAGTCACTCAGTACGTGCGATTGCCGCGCATCAAGATACGCTCGTCAGCGGTAGTTATGATAATACCGTTAGAGTCTGGAAGATCTCTACTGGAGAAACGATACATCGTTTACAGGGGCATGCGATGAAAGTTTACAGTGTTGTCTTGGACCATAAGCGAAATCGATGCATCAGTGGGTCGATGGATAACTTTGTCAAGATATGGTCTCTCGAAACTGGTGCTTGTCTATTCACGCTCGAGGGCCATACATCCCTAGTTGGCTTACTGGATCTGCGCGATGAACGACTCGTTTCAGCCGCTGCAGATTCAACGCTCAGGATATGGGATCCAGAGAATGGCCAGTGTAAGAGTACACTGACTGCCCATACTGGTGCCATTACCTGTTTCCAACATGATGGCCAGAAGGTCATCTCTGGCTCCGACAGAACCTTGAAGATGTGGAATATCAAAACCGGCGAATGTATTAAAGACTTGTTAACGGATCTCACCGGTGTCTGGCAAGTCAAATTTGATGAGCGGAGATGTGTGGCGGCGGTGCAGCGTGATGAGCTTACATATGTGGAGGTCAGTCCCCCCATCTCCCCGAGGAGGTTTTCAGCACTAATTCTCTATCTAGGTTCTTGATTTCGGTGCTTCAAGAGATGGCATTCCCGCTTCTCAACGTGGCTTCCGCCAGGTAAAAGCGGACGAAGGCAGAGTGATAGAAGTAGACGCATGAGAACACGCATAATGATAATTGGACGATCTGGGAAACCCGGCGTTGTTGCGCTCTTAACCTTGAATCTGGTTTTCTTTTATTCTGTAGTTTTTTGGGTTGGGGTGTGGGCATTGGCGCGTCTAGGCACGGGACCTATCTTATCTATCTACATGCATAGCGAGCGGGGGTTTATTATTGAGTGAACTTTTCAAAACGTATAGTTCATGGCTGCGACCGGTGTTCAAAGGTATGGAGGATATGCATGTATCATTGGCTATAGCTGTTAGATTCGCGCACATACCCAGATGCCTTTCTTATCACTGCTGCATTGGAACACGTATTGTGACACTGATTTTTGATTATGTGTGTATGTATACACAGAAAAACATGCTTCAATTCAATTCGTTCCAAGGCTCTAACTACCCTGATCTAGTGAGATGGGTTATTGTGAGCTATTATTAGATGGAGAGAGCTTAGGTACCTCCCTTAAGTCTATCTCCATTACCTCACTCAACTCACCCAAAACCTCAATACCTCCCCTCACATAATGAGAGGAAATATTTCCGCAACCGGCAAGGCAAGGCAAGGCAAAAACACATCCTGAACTTCAGCTTTGAAAGGATCGGATAAGAAAAAGGTACGACCCTGGTTTTTTATTTTATCATCTATCGCTCAGGGGTATATCTGAGTGCGCTCAAAAAAACCCAATCTCTCTATTTACACCCGCCAACGACCCAATGATTCCCCTTAAAAGAAATATTAAAAAGACATTTGGTGAGGAAATCTAAATTTTTGTTTTGATGTTTGTTTTTTAGAAGAAAGAAGCGGCGTCGTCTTTCATGTATTGCTCAGACTTCATAATAGGGACCCCGGCTAGAAGAGCTGTCTACTGGCACGGTGGTCTCGTCCTCGCCGACGGGCTTGCGGGTGTAGTAGGGGGGGTAGTAGGGACTATCCCGACCAGAAGAGCCGTCTACCGGCACAGCGATGTCAGCCTCGCCGACGGGAGTGCCGGTCCAATAAGAGTAGGGATCCCGACTCGAAGAGCTGTATGGGCTTGCCGGTCCAGTAGGGGAGTAGGTATCCCGGCTAGAAGAAGTGTCCACTGGCACAGCGACCTCTCCCTCGCCGAGGGGCTTGCTGGTCCAGGATGGGAGGTAGGGATCACGGCTAGATGAGCTGTCCACCCGGGCAGCGGACTCTTGCTCGCCGACGGGCTTGCTGCTGTATGATGGGAGGTCGGTCAGTTCGTCGGAGGCCTTGCTTCGGTAGCGCGCGGCTAAGGGGCCGAACTGGTCGTCGTGGAAGTGCGATCTCCACATTATATAGGTGCTGTTTGCGGGATCGTTAGTATGGGGGTGGAAAAGAGGAATTTAGGGCTGAAGGGACAGGGGGGTCGAACCTAGCGAACGACGCGACGACGCCCGGCCAGAGAATCACTACCGATGCAACGCATTCTGAGTTCTTTCGGTATAGAACAGGTGGGGGGCCGTTTTGGACGAAAAGCAGATTTGCGTATTCCGGCGAGACGCCCGTGATATATGTTTTGCGTGTGGCTACGATGACCTGGAGAAGTAATTGTCAGGTCCTGTCCTCTGGGCCAAGAGTTCGGAAAAATAACTAAGATCCACATACCGTCATGGCTATAGCGTCTGCAAGCGCCATGAGCGAGACAGTCAGAGAAGATATCTTCCACGCAAGTCTGACGGACTTGCTCTCAGTGCGCTCAGGCCAGAAGAGATCGAAGAAGAACCCGGAGCCGAAGATCGTGGCGACGGCAATACCGACAAATATGTTGTAGGAGGCGATGCCAACGTAGTCGTCGTTATGAACATGTGCCAGGCCATTGCTGCGACGTTGAATGCCGTCCTGTTGATCCACGTAATCTGCGCGCAGAGAAGTTATCAGCATGTGTTTAGGGATTCAATGTTCCCATGTGCTGGACATACCTGATAACGCAGCCGTTCCAACTGATTCGGAGATGACACAGAGAATCATGGCAATCTGATATACTATCATCTTTGTGCATCGAAGATGGTAGACCCGGTTGAACATGTAGGAGGCCTTGAACTTCCACCACTGCATCTCCTTGAGATCCAACCCCCATATTACAGCCATCTCGACGACGGTGATTCGGTAGCGAGCTCAGATCCAGACCAAAATCCTATCCTGTGCAGGATATGGAGGCGTTGACAACGGCTTGCTTCCGGGAGAGACAAGACGGGCAGCGAGGGGAGAAGAGGGACAAGCAAGCAAGAAAGAGAGAGGGAAAAAACAGGCGGGAAGAGCGAGAGACCAGTAGAGGGAGATGTAAGAGGATTCACAGGCCTGAACGGCTGATGGAGGACTGAACCACGCACCGTTAAATACTCGGTACTTCACCGGGACTGTCACTAAGCCTATGGGAAGGATATAAAGGCCAACGGTGCGAAGATAGGGCCCGGCGACACGCAACGTCATACGTCGAAGAGGGCCCAGCACCCAGGCCGGGCATGGGACTATAGGCCATGGCTTGATAATAAAGTTCTGGCCGGAGAAAACGCGCAGAGACCCCACGGCGGGTGGATAATAGGATATCAAAACCCGCGGGCGAGGCAGAAGAAAACCTGCCTTAGCCTTGCGGTGGCAATGACGTCGCCAGTCAGCCCACACCTGGTGTTGATCACATATATATAGGTGGGCAAGGTAGATAGATAGGGGAAGAAAAGGGGCTTTAACAAGACTGATCAGAGGAGAAGAATACCAGCAAAAGAAAGAAGAAAAAAAAGATAGAAGATCTTTGCCTGGCAATCCATATCATGCCATGTCCCTCTTCCTTGATGTTTCTTGCTTCTTGCCACCGGTGTCTTCCGGCACGTGACTGGCCTCATAGGGCTGACTGATGCCGGACTTCCTCCGAATGGAGAACTTGGGACTGGGACTCGGGACTCGGGACTCGGAGCCGACCATGCCGATTCTCACCTAAAAGCGCTCGACCGGGGAATATCGGTCTCCTTTCCGTTTGTTCCTTTAGATCCAAGAAAAATCACGAGACGGCTCAGCCGGTCGTCTAAATCTTCGGTACCGAACGGAAGATCTATATTTCCGGGCCCGGCCCTTGCTGCCTGGCATCTCAGGCCATCAGCGCACATATAATGCAGAAGTATTCTAGATTCTTCTAACATCTGAGCCTGACCAGCTCCACCACTCCCCCCTCGCGACTTAAGAACAACGCTGGATGTTGTTCACTTCCTGAATGAAGACACACTCCGACTTATAGCCTCCTTGACCACAACTCGAAGCCTAGCACTGCTTTGAGTGTGAACCCTATTCTGTTCGATCTTTACCCACTACTGAAAAGACGGTATGTAGAAGAATCTTTCACACAAAAATTCCACGAACCAACCCCATCTACATGATGATTTTGCTTGGCACCAGTCTTATACCGATTTGTACTCATGTATTTGCTGAAAACAATTGCATGGCCTTAGAGCCTTCTTCTGAACCCAATTTATCTGTCCAGTTCTGCCACTGAAAAACTCGGTTTGATTTTGCACTTTGCTAATCCCACTATCAACAGAGTAACCCGGGCCGACACATTCATTCGTCCTCGACTTTAGCCAGCCATGGTTCTCCATAACCCAAACAATTGGCACTGGGTGAACAAGGATGTGTCGGGGTGGACCAAGCAGTGGTTGGAGGATAACATCAAGGGCATCAAGGCCGAGAATGATGGGGTCACCGCTCAGATAGACAAGTTGATTAGCATGGATGGTGATGTCGATGTCAGTCAACGCAAGGGCAAGGTCATCACCATCTTCGATGTAAAGCTGGTCATCGAATACTCAGGTGTGTTCCGTGTCCCTGATTCCATACGGCCATAGCTGACGAACCAGGTAAAACCAAGGATGAGGACGATGTCAGCGGCACTATCACAGTCCCCGAGGTTGCCCATGACACTGAAGAAGATGAGTATGTTGTACGTCTCTTCGTCCCCTAGGGCGCTCTTGCATGGCCTAACTAACTGTCCCAGTTTGACATAGACATCTACTCGGATGCCAACTCAAAGGCGCCTGTCAAAGACCTCGTCCGGAGCAAAATCCTCCCACAACTCCGGAAACAATTTGCACAGCTAGGTCCTGCCTTGATTGCTGAGCACGGCAAGGACATCCAGCATGCACCTGGTACAAATCCGTCAAGCGGTTTCGCCAAACCCAAGTTTACCCCAACCCCCGCGCCTGCAACATCCACAACCACAACCACCACTACGCACACGAAGGGAAGCGCTTTGGTCAATACAACAACCGTCACAGACACCGAAGAATTCCGTGCCCCCGCTTCCGAGCTCTACCAGACCTTCACCGACCCCCAGCGTATCGCCGCCTTCACGCGTGCCGCCCCCAAAGTTTGGGAGGGCGCCAAGAAGGGTGGGAAGTTCGAGCTGTTCGGCGGGAATGTAGCGGGTGAGTATCTCGAGCTCGTCGAGCCCACCAAGATCGTGCAGAGCTGGAGATTGGACCAATGGCCCAAGGGACATTACTCCCGCCTTGAGATCGAGTTCGACCAGAATGATGTGGATAATGTCACGGTCATGAGGGTTAGCTGGAGCGGTGTCCCTATCGGACAAGAGGAAGTCACCAAGAGGAATTGGGGAGAGTATTATGTCCGGAGCATCAAGCAAACGTTTGGGTAAGTTGATCCGATTTTCCCATTCCCCCTTTCAACCGCTTCGGCTCTCGGGATGTGGAACTAATGGTTTTTCTAGCTTTGGAACCATTCTATGAGAAGATAACAAGAAAAAAAAAAATACAAAAAAGAAAAAAAATCAAATCACGCAATAACGATTGGACAAGTCAAATGCGGAACGGAGGGTGGCGAATTTGCTTGTGTGCGCTTTAGATAGGATAATAGAAGCATTTCTTCACCACTGTATCAATACACGTATATCCTCGGTAAACCACGCATGAGGTGTGCGCAACGCAAGCCGCAATGACTTCTCTTCCATAGGTAGGTATATATTACATACATTATCCAAGAACTCCAGCGAGTGATATACCCGCCCCGCGCCGTCTAAGGTAGTCCTCGTAAGCTTTTCGGAACGAACCACCCCGTTCTAACTAAACACTCTCTCCTGAGCAGCCCCCCCTGGGTATAGTCAGTCATCCATCTGGGTATAGTTCTTTTTTTCCCTTTTCGCATTATTATCATTCCCAATCATCATCAAATCACAAAGGTTATCCGTCCATCCAATCCATCCATCCATCCATCCATCCATCCATCCATCCATCCCTTAAAAAAACACAATTAGACTCTGCCCTCCAAGAGCTCCGCGATATCCACCGAGTGCCGATACATCGCCGGCGGCGCGGTGCTGCGCGGACTCCTCTCTATATCCATCATCGCATGGACATCCGTGGAGACCCTACGACGTAGACTGCCCGTCTCGCTCCTACTCAGGATGGGGCTTCGGGGGGGCGGGTTACTATCCATCATAACCCGCGGCCTGTCCAGCAATGCCTGGATATCGCTTTCCCTCTGCATATCGTAGCTGGCCTTCTCCTCGCGACCCATCTCCACCTCCTCGTCGTTCCCTTCGAGCTCGTTGCGCACCGTCTCCTCGAATCGCTTCCGGATGATCGGGTCTTGCTCTAGTTCTTGGAACACGTCGGTATCGGTGGGCCAGAATGTTTTTCGGAGGCTGCTCACGGCGATCTCGAAGAGGATCAGGGCTGTCACGATAAGGATTACGTTGAGCCACCAGCTGAGATCGCTTCCGTAGTGCTGGTAGAAGTCATGGTACATGGGGTACTGCAGGTATGCTTTGTCGTTTTGGGGTTTGTAAATTTCCGCCATGAGCAACGTCCAGAGGAACCAGCCGCCAATGGACAATACCATGCCTATGGCTGATATGTAGGTTTTGTTGTCCATCTCGAGAATACTTATATACGGTCAGCATGCTTAGACTGGGATGTCAAGGGGAGTAACTCACAGCATCTTGGTGTTGATGAATATAATGGCCACAGTGAAGCACATTTGACCCAGTGCCAAGACCGACTCGTCTTTGGTGAAGATTGCTTCGCCAAAAAGTCCGAACATAAGGAAGTAAATAACCATTGATGCGGAAGACGCCATAAACATCCAGCCTAGATACTTTTTGATGTTGAACCCCTCATTACGTTGGCCTTTAACGTATAGCTCAGGGACCGCCAGGAGCGTCGAAGCAGCCAGATCTTGTTCAAAGATCCCGAGAAATATGACTGCAAGTGAGGTGAAGAGTGTATTGAAAACCGTAAGGGACCAGGATTCATAGAGTGATGTACCCGTGTAGCCGTTCCATCGCTGATACAACGCCTGAACCAAGTAAAACAACAGTTCTTTCCAGAACGTCCCAAGGATATATTTCCCTGTGCGAACGTAGTTCCATCGGCCGTGGACTAGGAGGAGTTTTTGAAGGAATCTAAACTGAGCGATAGAGTAGTCAGATATCCTAGCAGCCTGTAAACCTTCCTTGCCACTAATCCCAATGCCTACGTGGGCCTCTTGGATCATAGCAATATCGTTGGCACCGTCACCAATGGCCAACGTGATCGAGTTCTTGACCTTCGTCCTTATCTTTTTCACCAGTGAGGCTTTCTGACTTGGGCTTGCCCGACAGCAAATGACCGAATCTGCTTGCACGACCAGATCGAAGAACAGGAGAGACAGAGTGTCGTTCGCGTCAATATCACTGAGCGTCTGACCATCGACGACGATCACCGAGTGTGCAATTGCTCCTTTGCTAATATCCAGTAAAGCAGTGGCCATGCGTTGCTCAACTTCCCCAGATTTGTGATCCAGGATAATAATTTCGGAATAGCTCTTGGATATCCGCGCTGCATTTGCGATATTGATGGCGGTCTCTCGCTTATCGCCAGTGAGCATCCAGATCTTGATGTTAGCTCTCCGTAGCTTGTCAATGGTTTGCGGCACGCCTTGTTGAAGTTTGTCCTCGATGGCAGTTGCACCTGCAAGATCAAAATTCTGCTCGATCATGTCTCCAGCATTCTCGATCAGTCTTTGGCGATCCACAAGGCTTGTGGTTGCATCCAGGTATATCTTCTTCCATCCATTATACTCCTGCTCATCGAGGAATCGGTACCCAAAGAGCAGAGTTCGAAGTCCTTCGGACGCAAAATCGTCGATATGTTGAAAGCATCGTTCGAAGATAGCCGAGTCGTCTAAAGCAAGGCCATCGTCAATGAGATCGTCCAAGTAGTTCTCCTGCATTGAAGCCCTCGGCTCGCTGGAAGAAAAAGAAAATCTGTCCATTGACGCCCTGGGAGTTGGAGTTTCATAAGGGCCTGGATCATCGGTCTCAACTGCCACATCGTGCTCACGGTCTTTGAGCCAGGAGTCAAGTTCGTCACGGATTGGTTGAAGTTTTGAACCAGCCATATTCGTTTTTACGCCACCAACACTCCTCCGGCTCCGAGATCTGCTGGGCCGAGAAAGGCTCAGACTGGTCCTGGTGAAACTATTCCTCGGACTATGCTCACTCCTCCTTCTCAAGGCTTCTTCGGCTTCTAAACTCTTCCTCTTACTGGCTCGTCGTGTGATCTCCGCCGACTTCTGATGGGCTAATGATGCAAGCCTCAATCGAGGCTGTATGGCAGAGTCCGCACCTTTGCAGAAGACGCAAATCTTGCCGTCTGGGCACCTGACGATAATTGACATGCGCTTTCTTTTACTAGAAAACTCAATCACATCGAGAATGTCGTAAGTTTCGGTGACGGTATCCGAAGAATCAGGGCCACCTGGATATGCCAATGTGATCGATTGTGCGGCCCGGTCAATTACCAAGTAGCCAAGTTCTTGGGCAGCACGAACCAGAGCCAACTCATCTGGTGATGCAGCTTGAAACTCAATTTCCCCACTCTCTTGGACCTCTGGGATACACGTATGACAAAGCGAAAGAGCAAGGAGGAAAAATTTGGCCTTCTTCGTGAAGATGCTATGAGGTTTGTGTTGTAGAAATCGCAAAAGGTCCTCCGTACGGAGCGCTGGTTGAGCTTTGGCTGGTCGGGCTGAGGATTTCCACACGGAGCCTGACCTGCTCAAAGAAGTAGCACGGTCCGGACCCTTCATGTTATCAGCGCCCGCCTTCCTTGAATGGGATCTTTTCGCAACCCCTTTGCCCTTGCTCCTCGTGTTATCTATGTTTTCCTGGATCTGCTCGAGCTTTTTGGCAGCTTCCTTTTGTAGGTCAAAGTCATGCAACCATGCGTAACCGGCCACACTCAGCTTTCGAAAACACATCACATTGTCCGTCAAGGTGCCGGTCTTGTCGGAGAAAACGTAATCGACTTGCCCAAGGTTTTCCAATATGGTGGTTGTGTTGCAAATCATCGGAGTGTCTGAAACCGGGTCGTACATCTCAACGTCGTGCATAAGCAGTAGCTGGCCAACTTTGATAATCTCTAAGCTGACGTAAAGCGAGAGTGGCACTAGTGTGTTGTAGAGGATAATAAATGCGATTATTGCGTAGGTGAAGTCGTAGTGCGTCCCCTTGAGATAGAAAGAATTTTCTTCGACATTTTCAGACCATATCTGATAGGCAATTGTGCAGAATAGTGCTAGGATTATGACAAAGACCACAATGATGACAACAATCTTATTTGATATTGCCTGCATCGCTGGAGACTTAATTCGAGGAGTCTTGTTGGCATTCATGCGGATCTTGCAATCTTCTCCGGTGTTGATCACCAGACCGACGACACTGGAGGTGTTTCTAAGGATGCTCCCTCGAAACACTATTTCGCTGGTCGTGAGTGGTAGAGTCTCGCCATCCACAGTAACTCTCCCGTCGAAATTGTATAAATCGCGATTCGGGTCTTCAACCACAACATGAGCACGGCATGCTGCGAGGTGATCCAAAGTTCCACAACGCTTTGCTAAAGACGGAGGCGCCTGCTTTGTTTTCAAGTTGGTCTCGCCATCAAGAGCCATGGTCTCAATGTACGCTATCCCATTTGGACCATCGACATGAAGTAAAAGAATGTCTGCTGGTACAGCATCGTCCCTTTGAAGTTTGATAATGTTTCCAACTTTAACCTGGCTCCACTTCATATTTACCCATTGCTTTGGACCTTCGCTAGGGAGTAATACAAAGCCATCCTCAGCGTGGGGTACCTGGTGCTTCTGCTTCGTAGAGAGGAAACCCTTCAAACCTCGATGGCCATCCGTCGCTCCAGCTGGCACAGTCGCAGCTCCTGGGGCTGGTGGATGATAAGCGTGCAATACTAGGGTATCTTTATTGTTCTCAACCTGATCCAACTTATATCGACGAATATCGTCATAGCCTTCTTTCCCCATGCTGATGGTTACGAAAACCAGTAGTGGAATGATCGTTGAAAAGTTTCCCGTCGGGCTTAATCCCGGAATCAACTGAATGACTGAAATCAGAAGGAAGTACGCATTTGCTAACTTCGAAAACTGGAAGAAGAGCTGGCGTGGAACAAAGTCCCATAGAGTGTACCGACTGGATCGAATAGTATTGCCGATGAATTCCTTCCCGGTCCTCTCATCAATGAATGGCGTCTTGCGTGAGGCATCAAGATCAATATGTCTGCCATCTTTCGATGGAGGAAGCTGCTTTTTGGAGAAGAGATATTCAAGGAATGTCCCTTCATAAAGCCGTCTAAATATCCGTTGTACTTCGCGTTTCAGAGGACTACCACGTTTCGTCCTCGCCCATGTATCGTAGTTGGGCAAGCTTACGGTTCCAAATGCCTTCTTTTCTTTGCTCTTCGAGTGCGATGGATCGGATTGAAGTAGTACATGGCTCGGAGACGCCGCGAAGTCGCTCGGAGTGACTTCTGATGCAGTGACCGGTGATGGTTTTCCTTGCCCTTCCTCCAATCGGCCTGCCGTTCCTTCATCTCTCTGTGAGAAACCCGCTTCCGCGAGCTCAATCGGGCTTTGTACGGCCTGGTTGTTTATACTCTTCGCAAACAGTGTTCGTCTTAATGAGTACCCCCTGTCTCTCGTTCGCGGCGACGTTGGAGAGGTCGGACTCTGGGGTTTGCGGGGATGAAGGCCTGTTGAGACCGATCTTCTGGGAATTACTGTAGTATCCAAGGTCAAGTTTGGTGTATCCAGACGCTGAGCGCCAACTGGGGCCCTGTCCAAGTCCTCCGAGAAGCGCACTTTATGTGGTTCCTTCTGTTCCTTGTCTCGCGATGCGCCGTCCATTGTCGCTGGAGAATGTATTGGATCTGTAGAAACTCTCCGTTGTCCCGACCGCAAAAAAGGCTCTGAGCCTAGATTGTTGTCCGCCATGGCAGAATTATCATTGTCTTCGTCCTCGTTCAAAAGAGATGAGGATGTCCTTCTTTCGAAGGCGTCGTAATCCGGAACAAGCCCGCCAATGGATTTACTTGTAGATGTCACCAAGGGATCTTTGTATAGCAACCACGAAACCAGGCCGCAAGGGGTCCGACATCGATAGCGAGCGTACGAGAGTGTGAAAAGCGACCGGAGTCAATTGAAGCGACGTAAGGGATAGTAGGGGGGGAAAGAGAGAGTTTGTATTCAGCTTTCGGCGCAGACGGTAAATCAGTCGGGGATGATCATCTGAGATCTCAGGCCAACCTTGTAGAAGCGGGCAGCTAATGATAGTGGCGTCACTACCGAGGCGTGGCAGGGCTGGTAAGTTCCAAGGTTGGCAACCTTGTTTTAGGGGTTACGAATTACGAGTTACGGCTTACGGGGTTACGGGGTACGAGTTTACGAGCGCCTTGGGTCAAGGTACCAGGAGAAGAAGGTTGAAGACACATAGCAGGTATTGATATCTTGTGTATCTGCTGGCATATTATTCTTCTTTGGAGCTTAGCACCCTTGTCGCGACCGCAAGTTTTCGGAGTTTGTCTGTTGCTATTATCGCCAACTATGCTTCTGTCGATGCTAGAGCCTAAGGTAAAGCCCTCTTGAAGTTTGAACCCACCCAGATTAAGGTACTTGAGCCCGTACCTTACTTGAGCCCACCTACCTACGGACCGTACGGGTCTATGGATAGCTTCCGTGATTTAGGAGTCGCTGACACACCGTGCCCCATATGTACCTGGAGCCAGGTACTACTACTACTACTACTACTACTACAGGTACCTAACGGTTTCGGGGGAATCATCGAGCATCGAGAACCAAACATCTTTCACCAGAGCGGAGGAGGTAAGTTCACAGAATAGATTGCGCTATTAAGTCCATCATCCATCTTACTGCTCGAGCATGCACAATCAAGGCGCAAATTCCTTCCATTGGCAGCCCCACCGCTTCCGCACCTTTGGTATTTCCCCACACATTTGCGTCTCCCGGCCCACCCCTCCCTCCCTCACAATGGGGTCTCCCCTGGAGACATTAAAATCACAAACAGATGCACCAAAACACGCCCGCAAAAGCCATTGAGAAACGATCGCTGTGCCAGACACGCATGATCGAGTAGAGTAAGTCGTCATGCAAGTTCGTGGCGTAAGATAGATAGAAAACAAGAAGATCAAGAGGCGGTCTTTCGTGAAGATAAGACTCGCTTATTATCGCAAACTTCGGAGGGGGGAAAAGGTCGACAAGAACAGGAGAAATTCCACACAGGCCGTCATTTTATATACCACTCATCCAGTCAAACACCGCCCACGAACGCCTCCCATATCGCATCTTCGGTCAACAACAGAACATGGCTGAAGAACGTAGTCTTTACCCTCTCAGCTATCACCAAATGCAACCAAACCACGGGCGCGAAGAACCATGAAATAAATCAGGCTCTGGGCTAACCGACATGACTCGAATCGCTTATTAGTGGGATAGGTCCTCCGGAGAAAGACTTGCTGGGTTTTCGTCGAACGAGACGAGCTGGTTCATGTCCATGTCTGCTGCTTGCTGCTCCGCAAATGTTGTAGAGTGCGGATGCATGGGGAGGTTTAAGGTGTGTTTCGAGTACATCTCGTTCAGTCCAGTCCCATCATCAGATATACTCGAGTGAGGATCATGCGACAAGCCGTATATATCTGCAGAAGGGCTGCGACGTATCATCGACAGAGGTGGAGATTGGTCAACAATTGCTGGGTCGCCATGGCTCATGAACGACAGGGGAGAAACTGACGGCGGGTTCATTCCTGAAGGGTCGATCATAGGGTTAGGGGAGAGGAAGGGTGCTGCGAAGGGAGTATTATATGAAGATGCAGGCAGCGCTCCTGAATCGGGACCTTGTGAGAAGAAGGAGGGGCTGGCATAATCTGACGGGGACGTAGTTGTAGCTGCAGACATGGGGTATTGTCTGAAGTCCATGCCGTACCCAGATGATGTGTCGATTCGCAAGTTCGGGCCCATAGGTCCCAGATTATTTGGTGATTGTGGGATAGGCGCGAAGATGTTTGGATTATGGTTTTGTTGTTGGGTCTCACCGGGATGCTGAATGAGGAATGATGGCATCGGGTTGTTAAACATTGAAAAATCAACAGCCATAGGGACAGATCGACTCCTTTGTCGTTTGTGGCCGGGTGGACGAGCACCTGGGTGCATTGCAATCCCCCACTGCGACTCCTGGAACATGCCAACATGGGCCTGGGCGCTGTAGTTTGGCTGAGACGCTGGGCGATGACCAATTGGAGAGACAGGGGCTGATACGGACAGTTGCTGCTGCTGATGTTCGAACGGGCCATGTCGGGTGATGAAAGATTCTAAAGATACCAACTTCGCCAATTGACCGCTCAGGACCTTGGGGTTTCCTCCGAGATGGTGCACCAGTACCTGGGACGCCTGCTGCTCCTCGGAAAAGTCGTCACAATGAAAAAATCCACCTGATCCCGAGGAGTCCATAAAGAAGAGCGGCGGTCGATTGAGTTCCACCACCAAACCACCGGGATTCCCTGATTCAATATCCCCATGTTCCAGGAAGATATTTTTGATAAATGAGAAAGGGTATTCGATCTTGTAGCCTGATTGATCATTGTTGATATAGTATGTCATGCACGCCTTGTCGGGGGAGTAGAAGATGATAAGATCCATGGCATTTTGGCCTACCCGTCTCCATGATCCAATACTTAACGATCCACACGAAAGGTGGTGGATGACTCGAAGATCTTAGCATTTGACACAAAAGGGCGATGGAATTGATGCACATACCGACTTTGCCTTGAGGACCATGGTCACCTCCCATTATCATATTACCGCTACCGTAAGGCACCAATCCAGAACGGCCCAGGAAGTTGCCTCCCAACAACGACCTTCCAGACTCCATGGTTTGGAGTGCAAGATACTGACGCATTGCTTCCGGAATCGAGTCACAGTCTTCGCCCGTCTCGATGCTCTTTTTTGCCAGGAGCTTTATTTTTGCCCGTCTAGAGTGGTCAGTTTCTTTTCTGGCTGTCTAGATCGCATGGAGCACACCTGTTCTGGAACCAGATCTGTACAGATCGCTCAGTCATATTTATATCCTCCGCAATTCGTTCTCTGACTGTGGCCGTTGGCGTGGGGTTCTTGTTAAATTCCAACTCCAGCGTGGCCAATTGGTCTTGCGTCGCACGTTGTCTCTTCCGATTTTTCTGCTGCTGGGTCAAAGTACTCTTCCGTGAGGGTCTTCGGTGTGCGGATGAGCTGCTGGCTGGATTTGACGCGGTTGGGGATGGCGTTGAGGACATCTTGATCGCCGCATCCTCCTGCGCCAGTTCCGCCATGTCGGGCTTCGTGTCCTGGGCCATGTTTCCTCACGCAGAGCTGGGTTCGAGTAAGAGTGCCTCCGTACGCGAGTGTTCCTTATTGTTCGCTTGATAATGTAGATCTCCTTATAGGCCGATGTTGCAATAATTGAATGAGTGTGGTGGTTCTCCCAAATGTGTATAGTGGTGTCGACTCGACAAAGTATAGGTATAAATCGATAGAACCGAGAGAATCAAAGGTTGAGAAGTGTGATGGAAAAGGATTCGCTGTATCTGGCAGGAAAAAGAATGGTATGGGATTCGAAAGCTAGGAAGGGAGCTTGAAGGATCCGGGAAAAGAGGCTCGATCGAAAGAGTGTATGGCGGCAAAGTGGGCCCAAAGGAGTGACTTGAATTCAAAAGGATGGGTTGGAAAGCCGAAAGAGTGTAATGAACCCGCAGAGGGGAACGTAGTGGCCAAAAAAAAGGAAAGGAAAGAGAAAGAGGGTTGAACGAGGGCGGCGGCGAGGTGAGGTGATGGGGAGGAGGGAGAGAGAGGAGAGGAGAGGAGAGGAGAGGAGGAGAGAGGAGAGGAGAGAGGGCGGAGACGGGTCGGTAAGGTCAGGTAAGGTATAGGTACCTGAGGGAAGGGGTCGACGGTGAGGCACTGGAGGGTGGGCAGCGCGCGGGCTAGGTAGCCGGAAGCGGTTTAGCGGCTCAGGAACGGCCAGAGACCAACTGACGCAGTCTTCTCCAGGGTACGACGAGGTACGAAGTAACACTCCCACTACCACGGCCCCCAAAGGGCTGTACAGAGTAGTCCGCTGCGGTAGGACTCAACTACACAGCTGCGCGCTGGAGATCTGAATGCCACTACGCGGTAGTCTGGGTGCAGAGGTACAGAGGGACAGAGGTACAGACTGCTGCTCTGCTCCATGATCCATCCAAGACTACCGCTGACTACTGGCACTGCCCCCAGCATCTGAGACTCTGAGGTAAGGCATCTGCTTATCTTGTGCCGCTGCACCGTGTACGCCCGTTCTGTGTACAATGTCTTCCACAGTCCTGCCAGCGTACAGTCAGTTACGCGGTCGACGTGTCGTACCCTCACCAGACTACTACTCCCCTCTGGCGGCGTCTGGCCTCTTTGCCTTCTCCGCCCTCGCGCCGTACTCCGTCCACGGAAGAAGGGCCAGAGCCAAGGGAATAGGGGGGAAGACCCTGGTCCACGCGCGATTCCTGCATGGCTGACCGCTGACCAGTGACGAGTGGCCAGTGCAAGCTTCGTCTATGATCGGAAGCTCACTGCTCACGGCTCAACTCACTGCTCACCAATGGTCTCAGAATGAATGTTCCGTCCGGCTTCCCTACAACGACGTCCTCATATTCCTCCGTACAATCCGGCGATTATACACCCGTACTCTGCGCAGGCGTGGGCCCCTGAGGCGGAGATTCCGACCGCCTAGATAATCGTCTGGCCACTGTGACAACTGGGACCGTTGCATGATTGGACAGTCTGCCAGCGAATCCAACCGCTTGGCTTCTCTCTCCCCCTCTCCCTGTAGAATCTACAACATCTCCAGCTTCTTTTTCTATACGCAAAGTCTTGTAGCACATGCAATCAACCGGACAAATCATGCGCAGTACCACGAGTTACGGTAGCGGTACGATATCATTCTTTGATCTACTAATCTGCTACAATGTACCAATCAGCTTTCTCGAAGTCTTCGTGTTCCTTCGTCCTTGGACCACTTCCTCGAAGATACCTTGAATACCACTGCGCATGTTACTTGCAACTTTTTGACAAAAGGGCCAAAAAAATGCTCGAGCGAAGAGGGGAGACCTGCTGACTTTCAAGGTCCGTCGAGCTTACCGGGATAAGGGGGGCGGGGCTTGAGAAGCCAATTGTTGCTCTTGTTGAAACGGCACGATGACGATCCCCCCCGACGAGCATGAATTGCCGCCCGAGTTGCCAATTGGCAAGCGCACGGGCAGTAGTGGGATACAGCAAGGCGATGGAAATGGAAATAGATGCAGCATCGCGTCAACGCCAGCAGCCACTACTACTACTCCATCGCTCCAGCTACGTCGCTACTTTAGCTGGTTTTCGATGATGCTTCACGGAGCACAGTGCCGCTATTTTTTCGAGAGCGACGCCGACGGAGGACTACTCCGTACAGAGGTAGGTAGGTAAGGTTGAAAGCCGTTAGGATTTACGGTGTACACTGCACCAGGCACAGCATAAGTAAGTACTGTGTACTAAACACCCCGTGCATACATCCCTTTGTTCCTGCAGCAGCTCTTGACGCTTGCCAGCAACGAGCGAACGTGGATGGGCTCTGCAAGCTGCCTTTCGCGCGAAGCGGTTAGGCTTGATCCTGCTAGTCAGGAACGCTCCAGGAACCGTCGAGCGCCGCATAAAAGGGGGTATGGTCCTGACTAATCCTCGAGTAATCCGATTTGGGTCTTGACAAGTCTACACGCCAACAATGCTGCAGGCCTACAGTCTTGAAAGTCTACAACAGCATACCTCACAGAGGTCAAAACCCCGCCAGCTCCTCAGGACTTGAAATTACAGGTTACACACGTTGCAAACGTAATAGCCATCTCTCACCAAACCCTGGAGTATAGTGAAGGAAAATGGGCTGGCCTGACTGAGACTCCGTACCTATGCTCGGAAGCCCCCATCCCAGGCCCCGCGTTTTGAAAGGGTCCAGCCAGGTTTTCCGAGGAATGATACGATGAAACCCATCCGCCCTACGTATGGGAATAGCCAACCCACGTTAGGAACTCAGGGAGTAGGGCATGCGCATCCAGCGGACGGAAAGTATATCCCACGCACGCACATTGCACAAGGCTCAAGCATACTCCGTATTCGCTCGCCTCCAGATTCCAGATCCTCATGTACCCAGTTATGCTAATGGCAACATCTCTGGTGTTTGGGCCCTCCAGCACTGGATAACTAGAGATCCCCTCACGGCCGAGAAGGGAAAAGTTGATTTCCGCTATAATTTTTCACTCGGTTGCTTCCCTCCAAAACCCGAGTAACAATTTCTATCCAAGGACATCATCCCAAGGGTAACAAAACCAGAACCGACCGCCGCAGGGCCGCATCGGAGTGGCCTTCTCGTCCGGGCTATTAGTACGGCCATGTGTATGTCCCCGGGGGCCCGCAACTGCACGTGCGCCGTTTGACTCGCGCATGATCAACCCGGTCACGTACATTACTTTCTTTGACCGCCAACAAGGCGTCGGGGAAGCATGGTGATAAGAAGAGCATGAGCATCTCTGCCGCTGCAGGGTGGCGGATGAAGGTTAAGGCGCTGACTACTTTTCATCTTTCCTTCGGTTGCGGGCAACGATTTCCGAACCGAGTCTGAAGCCTTCCTGTACTCCGTATGTACAGCACAACGTACGGAGAATGCACACAGTATCGCGAACTCTTTGAAGGTCTTCTCTCAGTCGAAGTACCGAGATTTTATTCTTTGAATATTTAAATCCAAGTGGCTTGTTCTCATGTCTGAATTTTTCGGTAGCCTTACCATCAGTTCATATTGTCTCTTATCAGGTTCATTAATGATAATGTGCTAACCGTCAGAACAGAGGTATTGATAAGAGAGTATTTTTTCGTAAGTATTTTCATTTATATTTCGAACAATGGAAGCATACTCATTTCAGCCGTGACTTTGACTAACACTCTTAAAATCTCTTAACTTCTTTCTCGATCTTTCCTTTCGCCACCTAAGAATAGTCTGAGCTCTTCCGTTCTACTCCAACAGTTGTCTCAGCGATCGCACAGTCTTGTCCGCCACATTTCGCCATCTACCCCTTACATAACAAGTGCTGGCCCTACTCTCGTATTCTGTGATAACCCACTCCTGGAAAAAATGCACATACCATGGAATTTCTCCATCCTGAGATGTCAAAGACCGACTACAGAATGGCCAGTATAGCCTGCCTTGATTTCATTCTTTTGCGCTTGATAGATCTCGGGTATTCGCCTCCTCCAAATCAGAATGAGCTTGATATCGAAGAAGGGTCTGAAGCTGAGTTGTGTCTTCGTCATAATGTGACGGGAGCATCGGGCTAGGGCAATCGATTAGAATGGCCAGCGGTACGGAATTACTGCAATCTCATCGTTGCAAGACAACAACACGTACGTCCGGAATTTCACACATGATGGATAAGGGTTAAAGGGGACATGAAAAAGAACTTGGAACTCTTCACACTGGGTATCCACGCATCATGACGCTATATATCACAAATATCATAGGGCATCAGGAACGGAAGCATTCTTCCTGGACAAAATCAATAGAGTCATGAACGACCATGGAGTCATTTCACGGCAAATATCTACAAAGTTGAAACAATGGACGCTCAAAGTGTCCCCCCTACCTACCTAGGTAGGTATGCTTGAAGGGACTGGGCGCCGCTTTAATCCACGGAGTCCCGTTTTCAGAGTATCATACTCGCCGCCATGGGTCCGCCAGAGACGCGACTCTCAGCATATATTGTCAGATGAGCGGCAACAGCACAATCCACAAGTTTATAGAGAGTGCGGTTTCAGAAAAGGGCAATGAAACGTGGGGTGTCCACATACTGAAAACAGACCCACCAAGGCTTAGTTGGCCGTAACGTCGATCACATTGGGATTTTTGGCGCTTGATCCGGTTATCTCAATACCTGACACCCAAAAGATTCAGAAACCACCCACAATTCATGTATTTCACGTGGATATCCTTATGGTGGCACTGCATATGCATTATTATCATCATAAGACAGATTCCTTGAGCCCGAATATACAGAGCGGGGAGTGGTACAGAGCTTTTGATGCGCATGTCTAGCTTTCATGCCCGGGGTGTCCTCCGGACAAACTCAAACAGAGGAGGATGCGTGGATGTCCACGCATGATTTTACTTCGCCGTCCATAGTATCTATAGGGCAGATGAGTATACTCGCAGTTGACAAAACAGTGGGGTTCCTCACCTTGCTATTCCCGGAAATGGCATTGTCAGTGGAATGCTTCACTCCAAACAAATAGTTACCATTTTCACAAAACTTCCAATGCCAGTGCTTATTCATCCTTCGGATCCTAGTTCTCGAACGGAATCCTTGGTTCAGGAGCCTCATATCCTCGACCCTGCAGGTATCCTGCGAATTTCTGCTCCAGGCGCGCAAACTATATTTTGTTCATCAGATCAGCACTCCATGACGAGACAAGGAGTCTTGCTTACGACGCTCGTCTTTTCTGGCGGCAAGACGCCATCTTTGACCCAGATGGCATAACTCCCCATCAGGTTCGCCATCATGACATCTGTGGTCAGCCTGTCACCAACGATAGCGATTTGATCAGGTCTCGTGACACCAGTCTCAGGGTATTTACGGAAATACTCCATGATCTCGGGCCCACAGCCAGGCTTCTTCGTACTGTGTGGAAGCACGGTCACTCCGGTTGATTTCTCGAGCTCAGCGGAGAGACGGCCATGGGGATCAAGAGAGAAAGCGCCAGCGGAGTTGGAGACGATCAGAAGGCGCCGGCCGGGGTAAGCTTCTCGTAGGCGCTCAAAATGTTCCTGTGAGAGGTCAGATGAGCTTTATAAATTCCTTAGTTACTTCAAGTAGAATACAAAAACATATCCCGGCATCAAATGGTAGTTGCCAACTTCCCAAACTGGATTTAGACAACTGAGATATCTATTGAGACATCTAAAGATCATTCAAGCACGGCACTGGAATAAAGTATTAAATATTATGGACCTACATTGTATGGCTTATGAATCTCATTTGAATTAGGAATCGCAAAGCAATTATCCTTATCCAAAACTACAGCCCTGATATCAACCTTCTCATACTTCCCAAATGCCTTGTTCAGAGGTATTGGTAGATGGTTAAATGTTGAAACAGTCGCGTGAGGTAAACATAGCGTAGGCCTCGTGAGAAGACGGAAAACATTCAACGTCGCCGAGACATTGAGGGTGTTCATGTCCATGGGCTCGCCGCCTGTGGGAAATGGAGAGAGATCTGAGATATGAAGTTCAAAGAAGATGGATGAGGCTAGCGAGAGCTTCAAAATCCTTAGCGCGACGTCGCGAGCTTTTGCACTGTCGGGATTGATCCAACGCCCACTCAGCCCCGCGACCACGTCAAGACTGTCTTCTGCCTTCGAAAGATAGTTTTGATCTCCCCATATCATATTAAGGCACCATGACGAGTACTATCGGCATCCCGATCAAGCTGCTGAACGAGGCGCAGGTACAGACATATATTCCCCCACACATCCTACACCGTTCAAGAGCAGGAGACTCGTCGTGCTTGAAGCTTTGCTGACTCCAACATTTTCGCAGGGCCATGTCGTCACCCTCGAAATTACTTCCGGCCAAGTATACCGTGGCAAGCTGCTCGAAGGTCTGTTCTCCCGTCCGCAAAACCATCCCCACGCGCTGACATACGGGGCACTACAGCTGAGGACAATATGAACGTTCAGCTCAAGGATATCACGGTCACTGCGCGCGATGGCCGTGTCAGCCATCTCGATCAGGTCTATATTCGGGGCTCGCATGTGCGATTCTTCATTGTGCCGGACATGCTCAGGTTCGTAAAGCCGTTCTTATTATTGTCAATACACAGCAAACCCCTGTCCAGCGTCCCATTTCTTCCCCTATACTGTTCTAGACCAAGAGAAAATACTAACACCGGATGCAACTACAGGAACGCTCCGATGTTCAGAAGCAGAGGGGTGAAGGGTAGAGGTGTTGGTTTGGCCAGAGGAAGAGCGACGGTCAGCAGGGCACGAGCGAGTGGACGAGGCGCAGCGAGAGGCTGAGAAGTGGTCAATATTGAAATGAGGATATATAATGGCTTGGGGTCAAATTGGTACGGCGTTAATGGAAAAGTGATGCTCGATACACCAGGTGTTGGCTATTGCCATAAAGTGGCGGAGTGAAAAGAGCAAGAAACCGTGAAATATTAAGCCGATCACATTGCACGCGTCTCTTGATATCAAATGCTATGATCTTTGTACTCATTCTGTTCTTCAATACCCATTACGAAGCTCCTCAATCCAGACCTTAAAGTTCCCTTGACTTCCCTACCTTATCTGGTATGATATCACGTGATCGCCCCTCTCTTACCTGATTCCAGGTTAACTAGGTAGAATATCAAATGCGATCGACTGCCTCCCATCCTGCCACATCTACAAAATGGAAATCTCACATCCTCGACGTATTCTCGCAGTGAGCCAGCCGGACTCGGGACTCCTTGACCTAGTCAAAGGTAAGAAAACCCCAAAGCAAAAGTGCCAACCCCTCACGTGTATGACGCAGGCCTCACGGGAGCCGTGCCCTCTGTAGCAGCAGACTCCATAGCCGGGACAACGCATAACTGGGAGGTGAAAACCAGCTACTACACAGCCAGTATCCCCATCTGGCTCGACGAGATCTCCGAGCCGCCCGTCTGGTCCTCGGAATTCCTCGCGCCTGAGGCTCGGGAAGTGCTCACTGTCCTGGGGGCGTTCGTGGTCTGTTTCCGCAAGCCTGTCGACGAGGCTGGCTTGAAGGACGTTAAAGTCCTACTGGAAAATGTAGCGGAGGTCGTCAAGGAAGGATGCGGGTATTCATGGGACGGCGTCTGCTTGGCGGTGGCGATGCCCCAGTCCAAAACGCCGTATCTGGAGAAGAGCTTTGATGAGTGGGAAGAGCTGTGTCAAGAATTCGGCTTTGAGTTTGTGGACTTTGAGAGTAAGGGGAGGAATGAGTTTTCAGGTTAGCTAGTCGTTCTGCTTTTGCTCCCAAAAAGTTCGAGTACTGATGCACGTGCCAGAACCTATGGGCATCGAGAGGTTGAAAGAGGCTTTAGAGGCCAATGAGTGGGATGGAGGTGGTGAGGACGTAGATGGTGAGATTAACTTTGATGACCTTGGAGCAGATGACGAAGATGAAGATGGGAGTCTTGGGTTTGGAATCAGTGCCGCAGAGATGGAAATGGAGATGTTCGGGATGAAGCAGGCAATCTATGGGGGTGGATCTGATAGAGAGGAAGAGATAAGAGACGAAGAAGAAGGTGATGAAGAGATTGAGCAGCTGCAGGCCATGATGCTCAAAATGCAGGCCGTAAGAGGTATGTCACCCTAGAAATTCATGGGGTTTGAGCTGACGACAATAGACATGGGGGCAGATCTACCTGAAGCAGAGAGAAAGAAACTGGCTATCAAGACTGTCAATGAGGTAATGAAAAAATTATAAAAAATCCCGGAACTTCGCTCTTTTCCTCACAAGGCGCTGGTTATCTTTGGTATAAAACTATTCTGCCGTTATAGCTCGGCTTCTGCTCTGTTGTCTAAGTCTTTCACTTATCAAGGGTTTTTATTATTGGATTTTTTCCTGTTACGTATCCGGACGCCTCTGTGTTTGGGCGGATCTCGGTTCCAGGAACTGGTATTATTATGCAAAGTCTAGACAAGTGTTCATTCTAATGATACAGTCAGCCGGCTTATATTTAGCCCAAAAGCCAGAAGGGAGTATCAACAAGTCTGTACCTACTTATCTTTTGATGCTGCTCAGATGAAGCACTGGTGACTCAAAGCTGTGTATGTCAGAACCAGTAAGTGAGCTGGGCTCCTCCACTTGCGGAGAAAAGTCACTTTGAGCTACTCTTCAGTATTTCTTCAATCTGTCTGTTGTGGCATCTTTTAGACCCCTGTTTCTAGTGTATTGTCTTTCTACCAACGAAGGTATTTCACAAGGCACGAATGACAGCAATGACAGCGCGGTTGCTGTCTAATACAAGGAGTTTGATGAATCAACCAGAAGTATCTGTACATGAAATGTGAATCACAATCTATTCACTCCAAAACTCGCTTCATTGCTACAAATAATCTCAGCACGCTTCACCTCTAAATCCGCTAAGGTAAACAAACAACTGAAGCCATTTCCCCAAGGCAAGACCACACACCGCACACCACACAAACCTAGAGATTTTCTCCAACGCAAGAAATCTGTCAGTCGCAGACAATATTCTCCTAGCCTTTGTTTGAGAGAAGGTGTCTCAAGCAAAGTCAATCTTGAAATCGCCTATCTTGGACAGTAACTCGAGGGCTGCATGTTGATCGTTGGCCAATAAGGTTCCTTGTGCCACAAGGGCTTAGGCGTTCTGATTCTATCTCGACTCTCTTTGCAAGACTGGCAACTCGAAAGTGAATTCCCAGTACTGTGACGCACGCTAAGCTGGTGGTAAGTGATTCACCAATTCATACGCGTACGCGCTCAACTCGCTTGCTACGAGTATAAAACCTCCTCGATTTCCAGTCGAGCTTCTTCTTTTCGTCTTCCTCTTCTTTCTTGCCACCTTCAACTGACCAACCTCCCAGACGAAGAGAGTATCAAACTTCCCTCTGGCCGCATCCTCTCGCCTGGCTAAGAGTACATTACTACAGTCCTACTAGTGACTCCCTTCCATTCTGGCCAGCGGCTAATTCACCTCAGAGGCAGAAGAAAGTCGGACAATAACACGACCCTGCTCAGGTAACTCCAAGGCAAAGAAGGGTCCATAAGATACATTCTTCAACTTACTAACCTGGCAAGTAACTACAAGAAGGGAAGAAGCCTTGACCACTCTTGCACTCTACGTCTTCTCAAAGGAGCATTCATTGGAAGTAAGAGTCACTTCACTTTGCACGCTTCTCGATCTATCATACTTTTTCTGTTTATGCTAACATTCAATACCAGCCGCACAAGATCGCCAAAAGAGAAGTATTCACTTCAGAACGATATTCAAAGCACAATCCAAACCGTTGATGTCAGCTTAGCCACTAAGCGTCTTCCAAGATGGGTGCTCCATTCTGGTCTGAAGAAGAGAAGAAATACTTCTTGGAAGAAGTTATTCCCAAATCCTACTATTCCCAGGGATATCATGGCACGCAAGGCCGCTCTTTTGAGGACTTGGCTGCGGTCATGCAGCGGGATATGGACGCGAGAGGCTTGAGCAGACGCAAATACAACGGGGATATCTTGTTCCAGCATTGGTATCAAAAGGTCAGAAACCCAGATCCCGATGAAGCTTCGGGAGATGATGGAGGCCCGGGAGATGGTGGAACCCCGAGAGATATGGGCTCGCCGTCAAAGACAAGAACTAATCCACGTCCCAATACTTCTAAGCCCGGTCGACGCCCAGCACAGGAGGAACCTGCTTCGTACTCGACCCGCGCAGCTAGCCTGCTTCTCACTCATTCTCGCCAGGGTGCTGGTCAAGATCTGACTGCGAGCGATCAGGTCCCCTTGTCAAGCCCAACCATCAGCGAACTATCAGTTCCGGAGAAGGTAGCTGATAGTCCTACCATGGACACTAAGCCCCTCTTACCTGGAGCTGCTGCAAAGAGTCCGGATAAGGGTAACTCCAACCTATTGTCTCGTTCTCCTAACGCGAGATCAAGATCGATGTCAGACCCTCCCTCTTTGATCCAGCCGGTGCTTGTTTCTCGATCGAAGTTGCCTCATTCCAAAGCACCCGCTTCACAAGCAAATAAAAGGGCATTTGATGGCGCTATGGCTGGAGGTGACGGTGCAACAGACAATACCACTCCCAAACAGTCAAAAGGAGCAAAGAACCCCACCAGCTACTACCAAAGCCCATACGCCCCCAAAGCAAAAGAAGAGTCATCCAAGCCGGCTAGTACCCACGGAAGTGGAAAAGCAGAAGAATCTAAAGCCACAGCTCAAGCCAATCCTCGCGGCCGTTCCCCGACCCAACAGCCGTCCGTGGAAGATCCTATCTTTCTGTCTTCTGACGAAGAAGTCTCCCCGATGGCGCCCGTTGCAAAGCGACAAAAGACAGGAGCCAAGCGTAGCAACCGTGGCAACGATCAACCCGGAACCCAGCCCATGACCTTTGTCCCTCCAGCTCCACTCACTCTTGCTGAACAACAACAAATCCAGCACCGCTTTGCGGTACCAAATACCATCCATGGTATGCCCCCAAATATGAATCAGCTAGGCTACCCCATGCCAGGAGGAAGCAGTGTCTATGCAAGCCCCTATACAAGCCCTTATGCTGCCGCCAATCCACCCAGCAACATCCCCGCATACAGACCTATCCCCGCGATTCGGGGCGCGCCAGCTTCCCGCGGCAGAGGTTCCAGAGGCGGCGCACGCTCCTCCACGCAGACACCACGTCCCTTCGAGAGCGCTATGCAGCAAGCACAGTCCATGGGCATGCCACCTCCTTACACCTCGACCCCCGACCCAGGCACTGGTCTTCCAATCTTTCGCGGTCCGGTTCCAGATATGGGCTCTGGCAATCAGACATTCGATGCTGTTACGGGACAGCGACTGGGTCAGGTGATGATGCCTTATTGCCCCTCGTGCAAGCGACCTTTCTAGACTCCTTATACTAATAAGGGAGGGAGGGAGGATTTGTGAGGTGGCGGTGGTTATTAATGCTTTTGAGAATACTTGAGTGTTTTTCCTTTAGGGGAGGAAGGTGGCGGTGGTTATTAATGCTTTTGAGAATACTTGACTGTTTTTCCTTTAGGGGAGGAAGGTGGCGGAGGTCATTGATGCTTTTGAGAATACTTGTAGTCTGCTTTTTTAAGGGGAGGAAGGGTATTATGGGGGGTGGAGGTCTCCCGGATTCATGAGGGATGATGCATGCATTGCTTTCAAATAACTACCTACCTAGTTATTCTAATAAATCGATTCACCTGCGAGACTTCTAATAACACGTCGTTTTTAATGAATACCTTGACTTGAAAAGCTATGCCGCCTTCAAAAGCTGCATTGACATTTTTATTTCAACATGTACTTCCACTTCAATTATCAACTCTTATGGCTCAATCATAAAAATACAAGCCCTAACACGGGTAGGTAGAAGAAGATCAAATAGGAACCTGAAGCAAAAAAGGAATGAAGTTCAAAAAAAAAAAAAATTTCAAAAGAAAAACATACAACAGTAGGTATTCGCTGGTGGTCACCCACCCAACTACTAATCTACCGATCTGAGGCTTATGTATGGCAGAGCGGACGGGATGCCCAGTTCTCCTCAGTCTGTGGTCGTATGTACCAGCTTTTCTCTTAAATAAATAGATATGTATAGATAGACTACTAATCTGGGTACACCACGAGGTTGTAGCTACCTTAAATCGGCGCGTTTGTAAAACCTTTTTGTAGTATTCCTGATTCAAGGTAATCTTGGGTCTTAGGATCCTCTCTGGTAGGATAAGTCCGTCGATTTAGGTAAGTGCTGCGTCGATTTAGTACCTAGGTAGACCCTTAGTTATCTTCTATCACGTGAAAATAGGGACCCCTAGAAGTGGCCCTATATCGATGACGATGTGCCTTCCAACATGCTTGGTCGATGGATCGGGGCTGGTTGGGCTTGCTATCTGATCGTGAAGAAGGCGAGCAGATTTGGGACTTAGAGATTACAACGAGTGAACCTAGGTAGGTGCAAGATAATGGCGGGGCCCGAGCTGATCCAAGTTGAAAGCATAACTGTAGTAATAAAAGGAGAACTGGCTAGAATCTAAGGGCGGCATGAACGAGGACTTATAGTCATGGATCAGGTAAGCATAGAATTATAGAAGCTCTCTGGGACTTGACCGCTATCTTTGATAGGGCACCCTACATACCTACAGCGTACTTCGTATGAGCTAGACGCACCTAGCATAGAGCCCGCTGACGATTAGAGATGGACACATTACAGTGAAGAGCGATAATGGAAGTCAGATCCTTTGGCAATAAGAGAATAGTTGCGGGGACGTTATTATATTAAGCGATATGTAAAGTTGTAACGCAACCCTTTGAAAGGAGGCAGGCCTGAAACGAGGAATAGCAAATCCCGACTTTTGGAACATGCAACTTTTGTGTCTATCTCCACCCATTCTTACTCTGCCTTTTGTACCTGCTTCCCTCTCATCACCTTTCTCCGCTGCGCCATCATGTGTGTGAAGAGGATATACGAGCCTGCATACGGATACCATTAGCTGCAGTTCACAGCGTCCTTCAGCAGTAGACTTGCCTGGAATGTAGATGAGCAGAATTGCTTGCAAGATCCAGGCATATTCCCGTCTGATCTCCTTTGCTGGCTCAATTGCCTTGTATATTAACCAGCATTCGCTGCTGATTCCCATCGGGTATAGCACATAGAAGGTGTTGTATCTCAACCAGGTAATGAAAGCTGGCTGGTATCCACTCAGGTTCACGACGAAGTATGAATATCGAATGACCTCGGTGACACTCCATGCAATGAGCATGCTTGAGTATCCGGCGCTCTTTGCAAGAAAGGGGAAGTTGTTGACAATACCCCAGACCAGCAGCAGGCGGCTAGAGACCTGCATTCCCGTAGTGCTGATAGGAGCTCTCACAAGACCTGGGATTCACAACCGTAAGCCAAAGCCAAGTGCAACCGAAGGGCTGGGCCGGTGCTCCAGTGCTTACCTGTCGCTGCGTGCAGAATTTCCAGCACGGCCAGGGTTTGCGTCCATTTTGCGAATGTCCCGACGCCATCGTAGGTGCGGCCAAAACCCACGAGCGGCACGAGCAGCACTACCCGGCCCAGGACTATGAGCCACAGGAGGGCAGATATGAAATTGTAGAGGATCAGGTATTGCGTCCTAGGCGAGCTGGACCGCAGAGGCTTGGGGCCAGGTCTCCGCTTGGATGAGGGAGAAATTGATCCATCCATGGCTAACTCGTGGTACCTATGGTGTGGGAGGGTTGGTGATGTTGAGGAGAGGAGGACTGTTGGGGAGTTCTTTTTCAGCTGGATGTCGGAAAGCAGTAAGGTGCTGCCGCTTTAGGTAATCAGCTTCGTACCGTCGACGGGAAGATGCGAAAGGCTGACATTCGATGCGCGAGCAAGTGATAATCATCACACCGACACCAACACCACCTCCAACGTTCCAGCCATGATGCATTCGTGCTCGGTCCAGAGTGTCGCTCAGTGGCCCGCTCCATCCAGGCCGTACAATAGGTGCTGTACTCGGCTATCCTGGACTCCCTGCCAGGCTCCCGCATCAACAACAGTCCTGTGAGTTGCTCGTTGCAACTTGCTGGGTTTCTTCCCCTCTTCTTCAGCTCTCCTCCCTCTCTCCCTCTCTCCTACTAGTTGATATCTTTTGCCCGAGATGTCCCTATGTTCCCATAACAACGGTGCTGTTGTGCCGCCCACCTTCCCACGCTTCCGACAGCTTCCTGCAGAGTTGAGGATCAAAATCTGGCATCACGCTCTGCCGGCTCCTCGTACCATACATCTGGTGAGAGATGTCAGCGTGGATAGGCAGCGGCTTTGGCTGGGCTTCGAGGCCCATTGTAAAGCTACGTTTCCCTGCCCGAAAATCATCTCCAACCTCCTCCACGTCTGCCGTGAATCGCGGCGGGAAGTCTTGTCCTGCTACCAGGCTCTCTTTAACCCGACTTCGGTTGATGATCGATTGTTTCATATCCACTACTTCGATCCCTTGAAAGATGGCATATTCGTCGACAATATCTGGCCCTGGGGGCAAGGTGAAAGCAGCAAACCAAGTGGCATTTTCAACGCTAGGCACCTGAGCATTCCATGTAATACTTGGTGGGACATGTGGACCCGGGATTCATGCAACTTGTTCGGGCAAGGAGGGCTGTTGAGCTTCAGACATTTGGAGGAATTGCATATCGTCTTCCGCATTCTGGCCGATCACGAAAAGGAGTTGCTCAGGATGGCGGCCCCGTGGGGACAACGGCTGAGCCCAGCCACCCTGTCAATCTTCTTTCGCCGTTCTTACGATATCGACTTCCCCAACACGAATGTGGATATACATGTAGAATCTATCTATGCGAAGTTTGCCGCAATGAAGGCTGCCAATCCTGGTTGGAAGGTTCCGAAAGTCAAGCTTATGGCTTGGGCATCCCAGTACTCGACTTCTCATCGGCCAAAAACATTTCATTAAGAGGAGATAGTCGGGAGAACTTACACAAATTTGGGAAGGAGGAAAAGCGCTTTTAAGAGTGGGTTTTCCTTGTCTGGTTTGTCTAGAACACCTTTCGCTTCACCAACATCTTTCTATCCATCGTGTTTCTTCGAAAGACAGACCGTTTCTAGTATTTAATCTTGGGGCGATTATTGCCGGTATCTTCTTAAGTCCTCTTTGTCGCTCCTATATATCCCACCCATTACTGAAACCGCTAAATATATGATTTTTGCAGGAAATCGGAACGCTTTCTATCGGTATTCTTTAGCACAAGGTCTACCGCATCCATCCTGGCTCAATTATACTGCATATCTGATTTTCAGCACGACTTGCGAAACCTTGTACCTACAGCCTCACCCCTCTCACGACCACCGAGAGACGTTGTCGCACCACTCCGTTCTCGTCGATCAAATGTTATCAAAGCCATTATTTTTGGTGGTCTGCCAATGGATCCTTCCCATCTCCGTCTCACTCGCATGGCGCAATCATAAGAAGCGTGGGCGGAAGGTTGTGGGATTTGGGAACGCAAAGTAGGCGCAGCCGCCTCCCAAATCCCTCGAAATCCCACTGAAACAAAACCATGTGGCTCCTTTCCTCACATATAACCGCTATCAGCGTATATTTCTTGGTCAACGTGCCAATTCTCTCGTCCCTTGAGATTAAGTCGATTCATCAAACCTGTTACTCCCACACGTTTGAGTCACATGACCTCCGACCTGCATCGTAACAACCACTTCAACACCGCTAACATGGCCGGAGGGAGCGCAATAATGCACCTCATTGAGATCCTCGGGGTCTTCGTCTGCGCGCACCATTTCTGGCCCAAAGGCATCACCTACGGTGAGAAAGAAGACTGGGAGAAACGGTACCGGCACAAGCACGGGCACTCATCGCGGTCGCGCGGCCGTCGGAGCGATAGCAGCCATACCTCGAAGAGTAATTACCAGAGAAGAAAAGAATACAAAAATCTGGACACGTACGACTATGACGCTGACACTCGGCCGCTGTATTCGCGGCGGGCGAGCTCAAGGAACTACGACTACGATGAACCTGCGATGTATTCGAGACAGGTGAACACACGGTATTAGGGATCCGGGCGTGATGCTCGCGCGAAGCAGGGAGCGCTATTCCTTTTCTAAGAAGCTGGTTGAATGGATCTGACCTTGGTGTTTTGCTCATGGTGAAAAGAGGTATCTGTTATACAAAACATGCTTGCTTGGTGTTCAGTAAAATATTCTCGGAATACATTGTATATACACTTACCTTTCCAATTTCAAAATGGGAAACCTTTTGCAGATAAATAAGTCCTTTGCTCAGTCCCAGCTTACCCCTTCATTTCCTCCTTTCTTTGTCTCTAGGTCTCTCCATCCTCATGACAAAGAAACGGACGAATTCTCAAACCCAGAGCATATTTGTCCTGAGTAGCCACTGGATCCTACATCTCTTCTTCCTCTGGAGCATCTCAGATAGATAAAGCAGAGCTCGGTAACGAGGTCCCTTTCGTCGTCGGAAGAATTGCTACTTGATATGGTGAAGATTGAGCAATTGCGGAATAATGCGCTTTTAAACTGCGAAGAAGGCATGGTATTATTTGAGGGCGCTGAAGTGGAGATGGTAGATGGTTAAGAGGATGATGATGATGGGGGGCATGGACGCTAGAATAGAGGAGGAGTAAGAGTGCAAGTAGGTTGTGTATTCTTGTCTATCGGGTTAGACACTAAGTAACATCCCTAGAGCTCAGTGGAAGGTAGGTATGATTTACAGGGTATCGATAACTGACGAAATGCCAGAAGAATAAAACTCCTTTACAAGATCACATCCAGTCCAAGTCAATATACGCCTAATCCCCCCCCCCC
>NW_020194479.1:834336-919371 GCF_003019875.1 Amorphotheca resinae ATCC 22711
CCCCCCCCGGTACCCGTATCCTCCCAGTCCCATATCGTACAAATCTACTTAGCGATAAAACATCTTGTCTTTGTTCCCCGCACCCCCTTCCAAGGAGGCTGGCTCAGTAGCCAATGCTTTTTGATATTATCAATATCATACCTTCATCCTGTCAGAGCCTGTTTTCACCTTCCAAGTAGCACACCGGCACACGCAGCCATCACCAATAATGACAAACTTCTACTTATATGGCTCGAGCCACTAGAGATATCGAACGGACTGCCACCACCGCTATCCGAATGACTGGTCTCCTTAGTAACCGAGGAGGTCTTGCTGCTTGTTGAAGTGGCCGTCGTACTGGTGACAGGTACTGGCTCAATATTACTCCCAGCCGATTGTGTTTGCGTCGACAATGTTGTTGCAGCACTACTTATGCTCGTGCTTGTGATGCTTGTGCTTGTGCTTGTGCTACTCGCACTTGCAATACTCGTACTTGTTTGGGAAATCGTACTGGCCTCGGTAGTCGTGGTCGCAATAGTCGCAATAGTCGACGAAGTACTGACCGTCGATTGCTCTGTCGACTGAGAATGGGTTGATGCTGTGGTGGTATGCGCATCTGGATTCGTTATAGGTATTGTCGATATAGTTGTATGTGCAGCTGTATTACTCTGTTGAATAGCGTGAGTCGATGACTCTGGAGTGGACAATGTGACCTTCGGTGCTGGACATAACGCCGCCAGTATTCCTCCACTTTTGACTATACCAAGTAACGTGTTGGGGTTCACGTTGACATCGGAACACACTCCACTGACACTCTGTGCAACTAACTCCAGCGAATCTTGACATGTGGATGAGCATCCATTCTCAAAGTCCGATACTGTGCATGATGGTATTTGACCGTCGTATGTAAGTTGGCAAGTTAGAGGTATCGATATCGACGTGATCTCTTGGAAGTTCGCAAGTGAGAGCGCACTCGTTACGGGAAGAGCGGCCAAAAAGACAGCTTTCCGGCGCATTTTGAAGTAGTTGGCTGTTTGTAAGATTCGTTACTAGAACTGAAATGGGCTTTGACGTATTTCGGTATCGCTGGAGTTGCAGAAGGTTGATATTCCAGATGTTGCAACTTCACTAAAGCCTCGAACTTTGGAAAGAAAGCCACACGATATTTCGATACAGGTAGTAGAAAGTCCTGCTTTTAAAACAGTTGGTGTTTGAGGGAGCCCGTCAACCAACCACGCCCCGCGTGCCTTTCGTGTGACAGGAACTGCTGAATGAGGGCTGAGATGACCGAGCGTTGGATTAGGAACCCGGACAGTTTCTGCCAATCCAGATATGGTGTCTCTTGTGGTGGACAATATGCAATATGACGCCGCTGTCTGTGCGATGTGATGTTCTGATGTGTTCCTGGAGTCCACAGACGTAGAATGTAGAAGAAGGGCACGAGGGACTAAAGGCGTAGCAAGAGAGACAAAGCAAGAGACAACAAGAAAAAGAAGGCGCAAGAGCGAGGACAATGAATCTGACAACAAACCTTCAACGGCCAGGAGGCGGTTTATCAACTTTACCAACAACCCCTCTCTGCCTTTGTTGCAGTCGCGATACCATGATGCCACCAACATCGTCATTGTGGACAGGCTTTCAGTGTCTTAGTATCGATTGGCTGGAACAGAAACATAGGCATTCAATTGTTAAGGCTTCAACCAATTGTTGATGAGTTCCTTTGAAAGCGTTTCCGGTCTTTGAATCCTTTTGAAACCTGGGGGTCGTTTCAAACAATCGAGGTTTGTGATCTGAGCGGATCGTCAATTGGCGTCCGAGCCGTCGATCCTATATGATATGATAGCACCCGCTCAATTACTATGCCTGCACCTCATACTGATATCTACCCCACACATAGGGTATATCGGAGCACTAACTACAGAAGGCTTCTCCTTTTCAAGTAGCGTCAGCCTTTAAGTCAGCCTCGTCTCCATCAAACCGATGCGAGAGAAGCCCGAGGAGAAACGACAATAGCAACCAGAGTGTCAACAACTCGCTGCGCCATAAGACAATTGCGTTGCAGGTTGTATCATTGCTTTATTGCTTTCTAGAAATCCCACCTCGAGCCTCTTTGACGTCTGCTTCCAGTCAGCAACAGACAAAGAATCTCGGGGAGACTTCGAATAACGCAGTCGCGTGCACTGTCGACACAGAGCTCCAATATCCCCCTCACCAGACACCATGAATCCCGAGCCCACAACTCCCGTCCGGGTCCCCAAGGCTGCCTCTACATACACCCCGACTACGCAAGATCCCGATCTGCGCTCACAAATAAACACCATTCTGCTGCGGGATGGGCATGTCTCAAAGTATCTCTCCCTCTTTCCCCCCCACCCCAAACTCCTCCCGAACTCTTCTGACGTTATTTCGCAGGATCCAAGACACCCTCCTTCACGCCCTCAATGCTTCCCCCACAAACTGGCCCACGTTGATCCAGGATCATGCGCTTGCCCTCCTGCGGTCCGGCGATTGCACGACCTTCCCTGCTCTCATGACTCGGGTGCTGGATGACATACGAGAGGATACGGCTGCGGCGAGAAGCCAGGAGGCTCAGGGTAATGGGACCGCTGCTGCTGGGAAAACTAACGGGAAGGAGGCTGCAGGGACGGCCGGTGGGAAGGGAGAAGGAGGCCAGAGTTTGGCGTTGCCCAAGAATGTAGTTGAGGAGGGCTTGAGGATTACAAGGGAGTGTTTGGAGTTGGTTATTGAGGTGGAATAATGGTTCATAAGGATGGCTTGAAACGAATAAGGGCCGGTGTTTGACGAAGAAGACGAGAGCACCGCGGCTGTACTTGGGTGCATTGATGGTTTTAAACAGGAGCGGGATCATGGGATCATGGGATGAAGGAAGCGGGATCATGCCCGCCTTCATGAATTGGATTGGATACATTTCACAAGGAACAGCAGCATCCGTTAAGATTTGGGTTCGTTATTGTTGTAGTTGCTGGATCACTGCATTGCAAAGGAGTAATGAGATCAGGTTTTATTGAACAATCTATTGAGGCACGATAATGACCAATTAAGACCAGGTGGGAGAAAACTCAATGTCCGCAAATCCATGCAGGCGAGCATTACCTATGAGATGTGTTACCGCCCATGCAGACTCTTCCGACTCCAAATCAAGTCCACCGTGTCAGCTGTTTCCCCGGCCATATGATCGTGTATGCGAAAAAGGAAATTAGAATACAATCTAGTCGTAAAGACTGTCATCATTACCCGCATCCCCAAATCCTGCTCCACTTCCGTTCGCCTCATTCGCAACCTCGCTTGCCTCAGGGAACTTGAAGAAAGCGCCCGGCCCGGCGCTCTTCATGCTTTGGGCAAAGGCCTCATATCGGCGGATTTCGACATCACTAACGGATCGTCGGGCGGAAGCCATGGCCTCCTCGAAGTGTGCCTTGGTTAATTGAGGAACTGGATCTTCCGCATCATCCTCCATATCGACATCCTCGCCAGCTGCCTCACGAGCCTTGCGGCGCTCGATATCCAGTGAGATGGCCTCCTTGATAGCAAGCTTGACAGCACGTTGAGTGATGAAGCCCAAATCAGCACCAGAGAAACCATGGGTGCGGGACGCAATGTAGTTAAGGTCGACATCATCGGCAACTGGGGTCTTGCGGAGTTGTGCCTTGAGGATACCAGCACGCGAGGACTCGTTGGGAAGAGGAACATAGACGAGGGTATCCAGACGACCAGGTCGGCAAAGAGCATTGTCGAGCTGTTCGGGTCTGTTGGTGGCACCAATGACGAAGACGTTCTTCTTTGAGGTCATGCCGTCCATTTCTATAATACGATTAGCTAGAGTTCCAGGTAGAATAGAAGATAAACTTACCAGTCAAGAGCTGGTTGACTACACGATCGGAGGCTCCACCGGCATCGCCAACAGAACCGCCACGTGACTTCGCAATAGAATCCAACTCGTCCAGGAAGACCACACAAGGAGCAGCGGCTCTGGCCTTATCGAAAATGTCTCGAATGTTGCTCTCGGATTCACCGAACCACATACTCAACAACTCCGGACCCTTAACAGAGATGAAGTTCGCGGAACACTCATTGGCAACAGCCTTTGCAAGCAATGTCTTACCAGTACCAGGAGGACCGTAAAAGAGAACACCGCGGGATGGAGAGAGACCGAACTTGAGGAACTTCTCGGGATGGTCCACAGGGTACTGGACACTCTCGATGAGCTCGCGCTTGACGTCCTCGAGACCTCCAATATCGTCCCAGCGGACGTTGGGAACTTCGACAACAGCAACCTCGCGCAGGGCAGATGGGTTGGAAACGCCAAGGGCAAATCGGAAGTTCTCCATGGTGACTCCCAAAGAGTCAAGAACCTCGGCATCAATGGTATCCTCATCGAGATCAATGAGATCCATCTTCTCACGAATCTGTTGCATAGCAGCTTCTGAGCAGAGCGACGCAACATCAGAGCCAACGTATCCGTGAGTCTCGGCAGCAATTTGCTCGAGGTCAACATCCTCAGCCAACTTCATGTTCTTGGTGTGGATCTGAAGAATCTCCAGACGGCCGGTAGGATCGGGAATACCAATGTCGACTTCGCGATCGAATCGACCGAAACGTCGGAGCGCAGGATCAATAGAGTTGGGTCTGTTCGTAGCAGCCATAACTACGATGTTTGATCGAGCTTTCATGCCGTCCATGAGGGTAAGCAGTTGGGACACAACACGACGCTCAACTTCTCCATTGGTCTTGTCACGCTTGGGGGCAATTGAGTCGATCTCATCAATGAAGATAATGGCAGGGGAGTTCTTCTCGGCCTCCTCAAATGCCTTTCTGAGGTTGGACTCAGATTCACCGGCCATTTTCGACATGATTTCTGGACCGTTGATCAAGAAGAAGAAAGCGCCGGTCTCGTTTGCCACGGCTCGAGCCATGAGGGTCTTACCGGTACCGGGAGGGCCGTACATCAAGACACCACGGGGTGGCTTGATACCGATAGACTTGAAGAGTTGTGGGTGTCTTAATGGCAACTCAACCATCTCTCTGATTTGTGCCATCTGCTTTCGGCATCCTCCAATATCATCATATCCGACCTCGTTCAGATTACCTTCCTCGTCTTCACGCTGGATGGGCTCGCCTTCGCAATGGATTACTGTATCTTGCGCAACAATACCATACTCCGGGGGATCGACCTCGACGACCTTGAATTCCACTTGTCTCATACCACCACGGACTGTGAAAAGGTCTCCTTGTCGGACAGGTCGGTATGCCTCGCGGAAGTATGGGGCAAGGAAAACATCGAACAGGGAGCCAGTAAGCCCTTCAACAGTGTCCGCGATAGGGAGAACTGCAATACGCTTGGCCTACCCGGATAGTCAGCATATAGTTATCAAACCCCGAGGATCGGGAATACTCACATATTTGATGTCAGGGCATGGGTGGACAGTAATGATGTCTCCATGCTTGACGCGGAGATTATGTCTCACAACACGGTTCATGCGAGCACTTCCATCATCCAGCTCATCATCAGCGAGGACGATCAGGACCGTGTCTTTCCGCTTCTTTCCCTTCACCAATACAGTGTCGCCACGGAACAGCTGTAGAGTCTCCATGGTGTTGTTGGAGAGCGCAATGACGGAGTTATCATCGTTGACGGCATCGGTAACCCTGTTGCCACCGATATCAGTATGAGCTATTGGGACCCGTCCGATCTACGAGATACTTACATCAACGAGTTCGGCTTCTTCTTCTTCTTGAGAATGGCCGTCGCCGTATCCTCAACCTGTTGTTGGAGGTTAGAACTGAAGCTATAAAGCTCTGGATCGGTGGCGGTAGTGGTACTTACGGCCTTGTGCTCGGCGCCCGAGGCATCGCTGGAGCTTGTCAGTACTTACTCCTACAAGATGAGATACGGCTGATGATGACTTACTTCAGGTTCACCTTCTTCTTCTCGACATAATCGGGTTCAGCAGACATCTTGACGGTCAACCAGGTAGATTAACAACAGGTGAAAGATGCAGTTGAAATCGCCAAAAGAGGGCGATGAAATGAGGGGGGACTTCTGCGAAGGAACGTAGAAGTCGATGCGTTGCAGGATGATACGAAGGGGTGACGTCCGGGATGGAAAGGAAAATGGATGGTGAGAGAGGAGAGCTCCAGGTGGTCAGGAACGGAGAGGTAAGGTAGTCGTAGATGACGAGCGGATGTTTACCTAAGGCAGCCAGGCTTCGCTTAAGTGATAAAACCAGCGAAGCTGCTGGAACGATCATAATAGGCAGAAACCGACCACGCAACGCATAAAGCTGGGCTTATCAAGAAGCATCGTGGCGATAGAGTGCCATCTAGGAGGCGCCACGAGATTCCACCGTTCAACGCCATGAGGCCGGGGAATGGATCTGTACAGTATATTTGGCCACCTTACCAAGAAGTATCTACGAGTATCTACGAGTGAAGTACTGTAGCGGTCAGGGTGGCGTGTAGGGTATTCTGATCAGCTGTGGCTTGAACCAGAGAGGATCCTGATCCTGATCCTCTCCAACCTCTATCGATATTCCTAACCCTTCAACAACACCAAGAACTTGATAGATCTTCTTTTCTTTTCCTGTTAATTTTTGATTCTTTTGGATAAATCTATGGATCCTTTGCCAGTGCGCGCACTTCAGGTCGCGAAATGTCCTGCCATCAAAGCTTCATGCTTCCCCAGATTTCCGTCTTTCCCCGCATCCCGCGGACATTTGAAGCTTCTTGAATGTGCGTCTCTACCATCTCTCGTCATATGACAATATCCATCGACAAAGTGCCGACGCCGATGCGCTCGTAGCGGTGACTTGGAGGAGCCCAAGATTCATGAAGCCATGATGTTAGTCTATCCTGACATGCAGCTCACTGGAGATACCGGGAATGGCGTCCATTTCAGCGGAGGATTATTGAAGATGATGCTACAAGGAACCAATCCACACATGCCAGACCTTGTTGACCATTTCTCCGCCGAGCAGCCAAGCGGATGCCACGTCAAGCAGCATCTACAGGAGAGCCCTGATCATGAACCTCTTCAAGCCTTCCGGAAGTCTCGAGAGCCTCTCAAACCCCAGGAAATGTTCGCCGAAACTCCTGCGCTGCTTCGATCTATTCCACATCATCGACATCGTACTAGTTACGCTCTCTCGTGTCCACACCTTCTGTCCAATTCGTCGGTTGACTGCGATTTGTTTGAGGCAAGTACACCTCCCAGAGAACTGCGTTAAGTTCCCCGTTGGATTCCTTAGAAGTATCATGTTGCGTTCCCACTGCCCTATCCCGCTGTCCTGTGCTCCCGCTATCCTACTGCGCCGGCATCATCAGGTTACAGATCGGGAGATATTGTATCTCCTCAGCCTTATACAGACACATTACCTCGATATCAATTAGTCCATACATCTCCTAAACACGACTACGACTGATCTTAATCCACCCTTCACATTCGGTTCCACGTCAGCTGTTAGATCAAAGCCGACATCGACAGCCTTCGTATATCCTAGCATTTTGCTACTCGGAAACCACTAGAGCTTCTGTAAGCTTGAAGGAGGGGCCCATCCTGCGGGTGCACGAGGCTGAGAGGTACCAGAATCGCATCCAGCAGCCTTTGTTCCCATTGGTTAGACTGTGTTGCTATATGCTAGTAGACACATCTTTTCCTGTGATTCTTATTATAGATCAGACGCGTGAAGGACGGCCGAGAGACACTCATTTCATACTAGAAGCTACTTACATGTAGACCTTTGCGTGATATATGTACCCACATATCAATTTCCCCTCCATAATCATTGTTGCCCAGCAATGCTTGTATAAATATCCAAGCTTCTCTGGCTCCTGATAGACTCAAACGTATGACACCCATACATCCACCCAAGACCGCCGCATGGCCACTACCAAACAACGAACCTGGAATGGTAGCAGGAAGAGTTTATCTTGACTTCTAGTGTTCCAACGCGTGTCGTATCAGACAGAGTACATCGGAATTATTCCGCCTAGGTGCATAGGAGGAATGAGAAAGGAGGCAAATGCAGAGAATGGAGAACTCATTTCAGGATCGAGAGACCCGATTTTGGAGAAAAAGGTATTTCTCAATTCTTTCTTTCAGTATCGCAGATAGAAAAGACACATGTATAATACCCTCCGGTTACTGACTCCGGTACATCAATGAGAGGGGATTTGAGAAGCTTTTATAGGATGGCTCTTTCGACACCCCCTTCAATCACTGCAATAACTTCAGGGATCTGTCTTATTATTTGCGGTACTAAGATTTCCCACCTCCCAGAAACGGAGTCTTGTATCCAAAAAGCCCGAACTACAGGCTCTGTGGATGGGGACAGGGAAAAGACGGCAGTGTTCAGGGCTAGGAAGTCGAACGGCGAGGCTGCAGCGGGCGATCTTTTCCACTTGAAGGACACGGCAGTCAAGATCATAATCGAACAACTTACCTCCGTATAAGTATTGTAACGTCTTCCGCGGCAATGTTGATTGGATCCCGGAAACTTTTCTGGGGTGTACGGCACAAACCCCGCCAGGTTGGCGGCTATTCCAATCACCGGCATCTCGTCGAGTCTTATTCCCATCGACCGCCAACAAACACAAAACTTTTCACACATCACCAGCGATTGATGGCAAATCAACTTTCGGAGATCGATCGCTGTGAGCTGGATGAGATTCTTCTTTTATCGAGCCGGAAAAACAGAGTTTACAATGAGATTCGCCGTCCGTCGATATGTTGGGGTCGCCACAAGCCAGACACAGATCACCCGACGCCCTAGACGCCCTGCGATGTTCAACAAAAGCCTGCCTGCTGGAAATATGATATGATGTGGCTGGTGGAACGATTGCAAAGCCGACAGATCGAATGATCCTGCTACCCCGGACCGTCCAGTAGTGGACGCAGCATTCAAAAGCAACTGAGCTGGACCCATGGGGTTTGAGAGCTCTCTGGGCCTGGACCAAGGGAAAGTGATCACGTGAGTTATTCACCCTCGGGTAGAGACGGATAAGAGCCGACACCAGTTGCCGAAAAGCAGGAAACTTCTTATATATCAACTATATCAATACCTAAGCTCCGAAACTGCTTCATTAATCTCCCAGAACTCTATATAAATACATTGACCTGTCTAACCGGGATTCATTATGAAAAGGAAAGAAAACAAGGCGGCACCAATCCCTTATTCTCTGGAGACATCACGACCGAATGCCTTTGACTTCAGCCAGTCAAGCACGACTAGGACACGGTTGCGAGCTACTCACGTCAGTATCGACCCACTAAATATAGGAGAGGGACTTACTGCTAAAGCACATGCTCAGATAGGCACTTCTCCAGAACAAATAAGTCAATTGACCACCAGTAGCAAAGTTTCCATTCAACCAGCTGACATCAGCGACGGCCCTCTCACTTCCAATGTAGGCCAAGGAGCCCTGGTGAGTGTAGTGGAATGGTTTGATGTCTTTAATTCTTCTCAGTTGTTTCTCATGCGTCTCGATCTCCTTTGCAATCGCCGCTGTATCTCCAGGCTGAAGGTTGAGTGTTTGGCTCAGCTCAGCGATTTTCGCTTCGACAGCTTCGCTCTTGGCCATATTGTTGAAGAGACGAGCCAGGAAAGCACCTTCTTGCGAAGCTACTTGGGCAGTTGGCGCATACCCAGCGACGGCGCAGTCGCCAGTAGCCCAGATATCCTTGGTACCTTGCACCACAAGATACTCGTTGACAGCAAGACCTCTCCGTGAGTCTTTCTGTGCGGGAATCTGGGACATGAGGTCTTTAACAATGGGACGGACTGCGTTTCCAGTGGCCCAGACAAGAAGACCGTAGGGCATGACTTCCGTTACTTTCTTTCCATCGGGGCCAGTTGCCTCAGCCTCAACAGTCTTCTCAGTTACCTTCTTCACAGCTGTCTTGGTCTTGATGGTAATTTTCTCCTCTTTGAAAGTCGATTCAGTGTAATCGATAAGCTGCTTGGAGAACATGGGGAGGACGTTAGGGAGAGCTTCGATCAGGGTTACACGGAACTTGTCGCTGATTTCGGGCACCCACTTCTTGATATCCTGGTCGAAGAAATCTTGAAGTTCACCGGCGAACTCAACACCAGTTGGCCCACCGCCCACAACCACCATATGCAGGAGACGCTCGACCTCTTCCGGTGTTTGATCCTTGAAGGTTGCAGTCTCTACACAGTCCATAATCTTCTTGCGAATTTGTTGGGCGTCGCCAATTTCCTTCAAGAAGCACGAGTGTTCTCTTACGCCAGGAATACCGAAAGTGGCGTTCTCGGCACCAACACTGATAACCAGCATATCATAGGGAACTTCAGTTGTGCTAGTATCACCCTTGATATCAGAGTTGTCGTTGATCAAGACGGTCTTTCGCTCCGGATCGATCTTGGTTGCCTCTGCCTCATAGAACTTCACCGCCGCTTTCTTGTGTCTAATTATACTTCGGATAGGCTCCATAATCGATCGATGCTCGACCGTACCGGTTGTACATGATGGCAAGAGAGGTGTGAAGAGGAAGTAGTTTCGAGGAGAGATGACCGTGACATTATAGTTTTCCGTGTCGAGCTTTTTGAGCAGAGATACGGCGCCCCATCCAGAGCCTATGGAAAGTCATCAGAAGCTATACATCAGAAGATGCATTCTAACTGCAGTATTTACCTAGGATCACAAGATTCTTCTTGCTTGGGTCTGGCACCAATTGCTCATCAGGATTCCGGAGTTCATAAACACCATATGCGAGATAAATGGATCCGGCAATAGCAGACACATATGTGAGGCGCCAAGCGTATTTCAAGTAGCGGAAGACCTGGGCTCTCTTCGCAGACGAAGCGTCATCGGTGTATGTACGACGGGAGTTCTGGTAGAGCATCTGGGAGGTCGCGCGCGTTCGTGTCCTGAGCAAAGGCTGTGATGACGTCGCGAGCGACCGCCGAGCGGCGGTGTTGAAGCCAATTGAGGCGGGTTTAGAGAGCCTCATCGCTGCTCTTGTTGTGGACGCCATGCTCCAAAGAAGGGAGAAGGATATGAAGGGTATCGACTGTCAAGAGGGAAGGGAGAGATCGAAATAAGGTGAAAGCTCTCGAGCTCTTCAACCTGGTAAAAAGTACTAGAAGGCGTTGCTTTTTCGGTAGTCGATCCGTACGCCGTACAGTAATCAATTCGCCTATTATGCTATTTTGAGCCACCGATAAAACAAAAGATAAGGGTTTCCACTCGCTCCCCTCTGAGGGTTCGTGAATGCTTATGTGTTCCTGGCCCTTAAATACCTCGATGTTCGGGGAAATCTCTGGGCTCGCAGCATCCAGCGTGCCGCGACTCAGTCATCCGCAAGGCTAGCGAACCCGCCCATATGTCAGGGCGAGAATGCTGTGTTGCAGCTGAAATCCGAATTCCGCCGGTCTGGCACCTGTTCGGCGTTGCCCCCCCGATGGGAGATTATTCAACCCAGGCATTCTGACAGATGTCGATTCGTGTGAGGCTTTAAGACGGCACGCACGTCGACGCAGGTTCAAGGCCGGAGAGATCTCGGAGACGGGCTCGGGGTATTATCGGCTTCTGTTCTTGAAGCTCTCGAATCGTATTGCGAGATACTGTTACCACAGTTACGACAAGTAGTTCTACAGGAAGGATATTTGAATCTAGAAAATACCCATTCGCCTGTGCACCAAACGTCATACCCGTCACCTGAACCAAGCTTCAAGCTCTGGTACCTTCTCTCGGCTCCCCCTGACGCTCCCCCTGACGCTCCCCCTGAGGCTCTCTTACCATGCAGTACAACCTGCATATATCTCCATCATCGTCACAGTCCATCTGTTTCACAAAATGAAACCCCATTGTCTCATATATCTTCATGTTGGGCACATCCCGACTTGATTCCAAGTAGCACCGTTTTCCTTCCTCGTCAGCTCTCTTGGTGACTTCTCGTGCCAATGCCTTCCCAATTCCTTTGCCCTGCTCCCCTGGCAAGACCACCATAATGTTGAGGAAGTAGTAACCGTGGGGATCCGTCCAGATTTCTGACTGGGCCTCTGCTTGTTTCTGCTTCCAGATCCAATATCGCTTTTCGTACACGAACGTCAGCTCTTTGTATCCACATGCAAGTCTTGACAAAGATCATCGGAATGCAAATAGAACCAAGCGGTGTCTCCACAATATATTTCAAAAATCGAGTCTCTGACTGGTCTGAGTAGTTCGATGCACACAGCCTCGCAACCTTTCACTTGCGAAGGTTTATAAGCCTCGGCATGGCGGCCTACTCCTACGAAATGGAAATGATTGGAAAGATAGCCCTTGACTAAGATCGTATACCTGTGAACACTCGCTCGAGGTCACTTTCTGCAGTCCTACTTTAACTACAGAACGGAACGCTGAAGTAACTTTCCGATCAGGCAAAATCAGACATACCTTGACATTGAGACCACCCCTACCATACCAAAGGTTCATTCCTACTTGCTTTGCCCACAACTTCCATCCTTCCAACCACTCATCCCAGGATTCTTTCGTCCCAGTAGGTTTTGGGGGCATCCACATTGCGACACCTAGGACTTTGTCCTTCTCTTCAGCACTCGAGTCTTTGGCTACATAGAAGAGAGCATTCCGCATTCCCCAGCGACATCGGATTCCCAAAGATATACTATTGCGGGTCAAGTCAAGCTTGAAGGATGTCAGCCAGTGTTCCAATGATACAAGATGGTTATACACTCGGTCCATCCACAACACTCCCGAGCAAACGGGTTGACCTTCTGTGTTCCTTGAATGGACGGACGAACTCGTATCTTACAAGTATGTCTATCTTCGAGGAATAGACGATGAACGTGCAGAACAGGGCAAACCTAGAAGAGGCTGGAGCAACACCGTCTTCTCTACTGCCTGTGCTACTAAAAGGACAATGCTTGCTGATTGCTTACTTTTGATCGATCCTTGTATAACCATAGGTTGTAAGGGTCGTCCGCAAATGCTTGTTGTATGGCGGTGATGGCTCCCGGAATATCAGACTCAGTAATCTGGGAGATGCAGATAGAGCTGGGGCCAGCCATCCTCAATATCGTGCCATGAACAGAATATATGCAGATACGGTGGAAGCACCAACTCTGCTAAAACTTATCAGTGCGAAGCAACTGGAGAGAAAGCACAGTCTGGAGAGAACAAGCGGTCCTGCCGTCTTGTGTTCCATTATTGGATATGATGTGCATAAAATATGCAGGTGAAGCGAGAAAGCTTAAAATGAGGTATGACCAGAAGGTAAATGGACAACAAGAACTGTCCGCATGAAGTGTCCAGGTTAGATTCCCAAGGTCTCTGATGAAACAGTCTTCAATCTCATAAAATGATTTCAAGCATGGTGTTTGATCTCAGCGGCCAAGGCGCAGCTGCTGGACGCATCAGGCGGTTCAAGTCCGAGTCTTCTCTCGGTCCACGAAACAGAAGGTTCAAATAGTTGAGCTGCAAACTTCATCTTTTATCAGTCCTTTACGCTCGAGCCTAGCTAGTGCTATGGTAGTTCCAGCCGGGAATGCTTATGAGGGTTCTTGCAGAGAGCCCCAGAGTCCGTGTTCCACATCATGAAACTCAATGCCAACTTCACGAGACACTACCCCAGTCCGGATACTCACCGATTGGATCATTGCACTCTAAATTTCCCTGGCGAACTTTGCAATGCGCATCAAAAAAAACTTTGGGGTCATTGTGCGATCTGCTGCATGGTATCGCTGGCTTGGCCATACACGGAGGTCCTCATCCCTTCGAATATTCAAGTACACTTGACACTTGCAGCCTCCTCACGAGTCTCAGATCAACGCATAGGTGTTACGTCCCAAGACATTTCCTCAAGTTGTGCGGCCTGTTCCAATCACAGATTGGTAGTCGAATGAAAGGAGCCATAGCACAGGGAGTACCACTATCCTCTAGATTGTCGCATGTACTATCCTACGTATCCTGACGCCTATACGGTGGAAGCGTCCACTACGTCCTGAGTCTAGACGTGCCTGGGTGCATCAACGCCTGACTTCTTCATCGTTCTAGAGATTGCCCCAGTCCTCCTCACATATAATCCGTTCTTACCAAGAATGGCACGGCCTCGGTTCCACCTTCTGTCTACTGTTGTTTTGTGGATTTGCGATCTTCAAATATGATATGTTCTTTTCTCCTCATACTGTTCTCTTCCCTTCTTCACACGGCTGGCTCGTATCATAAATCTTCGAGCTGAATCTTATTCAAAGTTGTTTCGATTTCACGTCCAACCTTAGAACGGTGTGTGAGAGCATCAGTGTATGGCCTGTCCGCCTAGAACAGAGGAGACGGGCGACAGAGGCTAGCAGAAATTCGAGGATGATACTACGATGACACCACTGGATCAATTACGGCACGATCATTCAGAATATCTGAGACAGATAACTGGCTGTGAAAACGCTTTATCGTTGAGGGAACAGGCAGGTGGTAGCTCTGGCAACTGCGGTAGGGGCATCGCTGGCGACAAGAATAAGAGGAGATCACGGAGCTCCGACAGCACAGATTCATATCACGACAATTTGGAATTTAATAATGGGGACAATCCGAATGATAATGACAATAATGCCGATGAGGACGGCGGAGGAGGGGAAAGCGATGATGAGAAGGTGGGTAACAGTGGCAACGGACAGGATATGAAGCATTTATACAACGCACCTTCAGTGGATTACGCTCATGGAGACGAACTATTTCCAGCGAATCAATCCACAACAGCCACGGCCTTGACCACAATTCCTACTACCACTGCTGTTACTTCGCCAGTTGGCCTTACAGCATCAGCGTCCTCTGTATCTGTAAGTAACGTTCACCTGGGATCACACTCAATAACCTTACAATTCATAGACATTTATTTCTACATCCTTCCCAACATCGATGAATTTAGACCCAATCGTGACACCGAACCCTTTTCTTCCAATTACTTCAAGTCAGCGGAGGAAGGACCTGAACACTGATGCAGATTCTATCATTACATTGAGCTGGCCTATTGAGTACGAGTCCAGCTCGACAATATCTTCCTTTACTGTCCCAGAGACTGCACTCGGACCCATAACTACAACCCAACCGAATTCTGGAAGAAATGATTACCATGACAACAATAAGCATAACACACTAACTCCGACAGATGAGCACCTGCTCGTTGCGGCTGGAGTCATTGGTAGGTGGTTTCAATCCCAAGTTACTCTTGTGCGTTGGTTGATAATTTTAGGTGGGTTTATCATGATAATAGCTGGCATCTGCCTCGTCACTTGGACCTGGAAAAATGTTCCGTTTTTAGCATTTCGCAGACGTGAGATACACGGAGGGGACGATGTGTGGTTTGGACGGCGAACAAGGGGCCAAGATCCAACCGCAGACGGGGATGAAAGATATCCAAGTCAGCGTGTTTCTCCGCAAGCGCCTTATGGATTTGTTACGGACGAGAAGCCCGTCTCTCAGCAAGACATTGGTGGGCTTATTGTCTCTCATGTCATCACACCGAAGATGGCTACCCGACGAACTGCAGCTACTCCATTACTGGACCTACAGCGCCAAGATCTAGTTCATGGAGCACCCCCAGACGGTGCCGCTCTCTTCGGGTTATCTCAATCCACAGCAGCTCCGGAGCCAGTTACTCAGCCCATCACACAAGCATTTTATTACACTTCTCCAAATTATCCTCTAGACGACAACGGCAATACCAACACAGCGATTGTTCTGCAGAATACCTCAGACGTATACGATCGGGGCCAAAGGGAGGCAAATCATTTGAGCTACCTCTCCTCTTTATCCTCTGGTTTTGGCGATGCCCAAATCATTATTCCAGAACCCGGTCCCACCAGCAGCCAAATCGTCCCCGCCTTGCAGCAGAATAGCCGACAATCACGAAAGTTCTCATGGGCCACCTCAATATTTCAAACTCGGCGAGCAGATGATCGAGATACCGTTTATACAACCGCATCTGTAGAGTCAGCGCCACGATTTCGATCCATCAATTCCTGGGTAGCACAACAAACAGGCCGTCTTGAAAGACAGCAGCAGAAGATAGGGGAGGTGCCAAATATGCCTGAAACTCAGCTTCCATGAGAGTCTGGCGTTGAACTCTAGGGGAATATCAGAGAAGGACGGGCGTTCTATGCATCATCTGGGGGAGGGGGTTTGAGGTTTCAGGGGGGTCCAGAATCGCAAGTGTTAGTTATTCTGGACAAGGAATTTGGGCTCAGATGAGGAATTGTATCGAAGTTGCGGTGTTAGTTATGTGTATATATAAACCTGGTTTATTGAGCCTGGTGCTCAGTCGATGGGAAGGACTGGCCTGATGTTGGGGATACGGTGACAAGTGGATGGCCATGAATTTGTGATACCCGCAGAAGGAAGTGCAGGTTGACGCCGGATGCATGAATTGAACTCGTAATGAACTGAACCAGAATTCGAACCAAATCCAAGTCATACCACGAAAGATGCCTCCTGACTCGGTTTAAGTAGTGATATCTCTCGAGTCCCAGGAAAGGGGCAGCCAATCGCTTATGTTCCTAAATCTTGGAATCTTTTAAACCTTACTATACTTAGAACCTCTCGCAGAAGTTCAGCCGCTCAGCCCCACAAGATGCGTACCTTGAATCGTCATACCCGCGCCCACGAACCGCAGCGCGCACTTTAACCTTTTAAAGCCGTATTAAGTTTCAAAGCTCTCAGAACCTTCAGTCTATGGATATCACGATCTCTTCTCTAACCGCTTCCACCAATACGAAACGTATCATCGGCACGAGAAGCATTCCCGCCCGCAACCTGGAACCTCTTGGGTGTTGAACTCTTCATCCATCGAGCAGGCAGCCGGACGATGCTTGACGAAAACCTCCCGACCTTCTACACGAAGCCCTCCTCCTCCGATAATCCCCTCGCCAGCACTATCTTCCTGGGCCAGAATGGGTCGGAGCTTCAACCAGAATACACTCTACGGCGCCCCGATCCCAATCTCGCAGCCTCGAAGAACTGCTATGCGATAGCGCTGTATGATTCCTACAACCCAGAGATTTTATACGCCGAGGTGTTAGTACGGCCGCAATGGACACAACCGACACTCTCCCAGGCCGAGATTCGAGCACAGAATGGTATACCACCACCACCGGTGCCGATCGTTCCAAACAACTTCACGATTCAGCTTTACAACCCCGACCAGCAGGTGACGGTCAGACAGATTGCTAAGTCATGGAACAGTTCGACACATTGGGAGTTTGAAATGCCCCAGAACAGTTTCCGCTTACCTTCAGCATCAGCTCTCGACAGAAGTCAGAACGATCCAGCAACTTCAGACCTCACGCCCAAGATTACCTTCAAGTGGAAGAGAGATGGGAAATTAACAAAAGATATATCATGTTATCTGGTTGGAAAGTCGACAGATAGCAGAAAGACCAAGGAGCCTGACATTACTGTTGCCATGTATAGGGGCGGCAAGGCTCTCACAATATATGAACCGAATATGCACAGAGTGGAGGTTGAAGATGTGAAGGGGTTGGAGGTTGTATTTCTATTAAGCGCCGCTGTCATCAAGGATATCTTTTTCAACGCGAACCGAGAGACGTTCAACATCAGCTCCCCAACGACTGTAGGTGCGAATGCAAAGCGGAAGAATAGTGGTCCTGTGATATCGACTGGGAGAGCAAGCGTACCGCCTCCGGTTATGTCTGGGGCTGTGCTGTCCTCACCTGCAACGAACACCTCCCCGCAACTATCTTCAAGACCTCAGCAGCAACAGAGCGCAGGGCCTTCGACATCCAGTCCCCAAACCCAGTGGGAGATAGACGCTGAGACTGCCCGGTTAAAAGCACTTGTGGAAGCCGAAGAGAAAGAGCGCGAGAGAGCCGAGATCGAGGAGCAAAAGAGAATCGAAAGAATGCTCAAGGCAGAAGAAGAAGAACGCCGACGACGAGAAGCAGAAGTAGCCAAGGAGACGGAACGATTGAGGAAACAATATGGAGTTACGGGCGGCCTAGATACAACAACCCCGTCAAATCAGTTCTCATCAGCACCACCACCAATGCCTCCTCGACCTCAAGATCCTTGGTTAGCGCCACCAGCAGCAGGATTTCCCCAATACCAGAGCGCTCCCCATTCGGTGCCCGATCCTGTACAGAGGCCTTTAAGCACGCCTACAGGTCCCCGCCCCTCCCACGCCACATCTCACAGACCACACGCCGGTTCCTCGCCATATTTACAAGCGCCAGGAAATGGGACGGCTAGTTCGAGTGGGTTTTTTAGTCTGGCGGGGAAGAAACTCTCGAAGAAGAAGAGTGTGTTCTTTTAAATGATACCAGTAGGAATAAATGGGCGTTCAGGGAGTTTAGGACTTTGTGGCTTCGGTCCACATGGCGAGAAGTTTATGACTTAGTCAATGAATATACGAATGCTATGAAACCTCGAAATTCGCTGCCTGTGGTAGTTTGGACCAGACGTCAACTCGTGAAGTTTATTTTGAAGAATCTTAACGATCAATGTAATGTTTCCCTCCATCACTTACGTAGCCATTGAATCATGTTTTATGTTTGTGACTACAGCAAATTCTCTCTGGTTCGACCCTTATTACGAGCTCTGACTGGGGGATAATTGTTTTGCAATTGGTAATTGTTGTGTATCATGGGGTTATATCCAGAGCCCAGTTAAATCCCATAAAGCCTGTATATATTGCCCTAGGGGCAGCAGAATACATCTTCTCCGGCCCTTTCCAACCTCTTGAATTTATCCTAGAATTTCGGCCACGTCTTCACGAGCCGCGGGGTCTCCTCTTCCTTCTCTGGCGTCCAAATCCATTTCTCAGCCGTGAACATGGTCTTTGCAGATTGGTCCACATTGAAACTGTTAGCTCCCATTTCCATTGCAGACTTTGACTTGGTGAAATCAAAAGTTTTCATATCATCTTCGCCACCGACTGTGAATGGCTTTCTGCCCTTCCCAGTCGTTGGTTCGGGAGCAATCCACGTATGAGCTGCTCGGTCTGATCTCCAACGCATGACCTTGATCCCAACCCCAGTATCAATGCAATCCCGAATGTAGTCCAGCGGGGGCAAGATCTTGCTTCTCAGCCCACAGTGGGAATGATTCTTGTCGATTTGGTAGTTGGGGCATTGTCGGAGGAGTCCTATGAGATTTTCAATATCACCAGTGTACGGCTCCGGCCATATATAGTCAGAATCCTCTGGGGATGTGGCCTGAAAAGGTATGAGGGAAAGTAGGCCTTTCTTGGTAAAGAACTTGATCATTTCACCAAGTTGAAATGAATCGCATGCAGGACTGCTATCATAACCAAGAGTACATTGTCGGTTGCGTGACGTGTAGAGGTCAAGGAAATGCAATTGCAGGGAAGCTATAGTTCGAAGAATGCACGCACGACGATGTGAAAGCTCAGCTAGTAGCCATCAGAGACTGCTCTTTGTCCAGTAATCAGTTGTAACGTACCTTCTAGCCCATCGGGCAAATCCCACCACGCAGTTGAAAACGCAGGACTGTCACTAAAACTAACCCATCGAGAAGATCCTCGTAGGATCAACTCCTTTGTGGCGGACGCTAAACGTGCAGCCTGGTTTGTGTGATAGAAGATGAGGATTTTTTGTCGTAGAATTTCTTCTGCACTTTTGTCTAATGTCTGAGCATACCTGAAACTCCCAAATTTGCCTGTTATATAGCGGGAAATGAGAGCCATGCAGTCAAATCTGTCTGCCATAACAACCAAGACAGACAGGTAAGTTATGGAGATAGGCTTTGTGAGATGCTCGGCACCATGCATTATACGAAGCATGTCACGAAACACTGCTTCTCTACCCATAGTCCTGGTTGCTTCATCGTCGTCAACAATCTGAATTCTCGGGAGAAGTCCAGGCTCGACTTCAGACGGATTCAGATTCGATTGAGCAAGACCTGCAAACGTGTCCTTTATGGTCCTTCCCTCACCAAAGACATCTGACCCCAGAAGGTGTGCAAAGTACTTTGAGTGCCTCTTCAGGGTCTCAAGGCGAACCCTGTAAAAGACCCTTGCTGACGGAATCTTTGCCTTGGATGCTCGCAGCTTCTGGATGGCCTCACTAGGGATCGACTTCGTGCAGGCATTTGTATTTTCGAAAGAAACATCAAGGATAACATCCCCAGTTGCTCGTATCTCGACAACTTCGTGGACAGTATCATCAAGGCATATCGAGGCCGTCTTCTCCTCCTCCTCCTCCTCCTCCTCCTCCTCCTCCTCCTTCTTAGTGGCGACCTCGGTAGTGGGAGGCATTAGAACAGCCATTCGTTGGATATAACGCCTGAAAAGCTCAATGAGAAGGAAATGTACATCGAATCCGGCTTTCGCACACCAGAGGGACTATATTGATCGAGAGTAGGACGTCGGTCGACCTTTCGTGTCGTTTGCCTCTTGATCTCAACGGGCAAGTGCTTGGTAAAGCCGAACCAAGAGCCCTATTCATGGATATGGCCATGCCATCTCGCAACCTTCGAACAACAAGAAAAAAAAAGCAGCAAGCTTTACTCAAAGTACGGAGTGTAAGCTGCTGGGAGGATGTTCTGGTCAAGGCCCCATTAGGAGTTCTTGCTGTTCCTCACTTCTGAGGCATGATTGATGACATAAGGGTCCGTGCTCCCTCCTCTCTCTTCTACGGGGGAAGAGAGGGATGCATGAGAAGCCAGCAATCGATATGCTTTTGAGAAGCTTCTTTTCCTTATGTTTTGCGGGGCGCCACCAGACTCTATGTCGAACAAGGCTTTCGACTTGAGCGGATTGGGCTTCGCCTGAGAATGAACAAGCCCCAAACAGTTCATAATCAACGACGTTGATTCATCCCTGACACTGGTTGGGAGGTCTCCTTTGTAACTCGGATTTCCAGCGACATCTCTGGCCTGCACAGCCTGTTCAATGCCTGCGGGTTCCCCAAGGATTTGTAGCTGCTGGACTTGATGACAGCCAAATTCTTGGATCAACGAAAGCCGTATGTATTATATCACCAAACAGAGAAAAGCCCAGTGAAGTTTGGCATTGGGAATATAAGGGTACATTGCTTCGTATCTCTCTGGAAGCTATATATATGCTCCTACTTTTGGATTAGAGGCCTTGCGTGCTCTTTACTTGGTTTTTCCAAATACCAATCGAAATGTAGCAGTCTTTCAGCTGCTAGAGTTCATGTGAACTCTCAGCATCCTGCCAAGCTTCATGATGGATGTTATAGCCTGTAGTAGCCCTCGAGCCCTAGCTATAAATGTGTGGTTCTGGTGATTTGTCGGCATGAATCTACTCCGCGAGTTGAAAGTGGCCGAAGCCCTGGACCGGTTTCTTTTTCGTATCTGGCAGCCTTCGTTTTCTGTTTTTCCTCGACATGCTCTCTGACGGCAGCTGTCCTGCAACCCCACTGTCTTGTTCTAAAGCCTTTGCATTGAATCCATAAGCTCTGGATGGGGCAGCTTGTTCTACTGCGCTCATAGTCTAGAGACCTCACTAATAGCGTCATGGATTGGAGTCCCTGATTCTCGGTCCACTCCTTGGCTCGAAGTACTGGCAGCTTCATGGGGAAGGTTCCTGGATATGCCGTACTCGTCAGCAGGTATTCCTGTTACTGTGGGAGGACTGCTTGCTTATGGGCCAGGTTCAGGCTGTTCTCAAGAATCCTGACAATGCCTCCGGACCTTTGAATGAGTTGACGGACCCACAAAGGAGATCAAGTAGGCATCGTTCGCTGGGATATACACCATTTAGGATCCACAAATGGATTCCTGGAGTCTCCCAAGGAAGAGCGTGGAGTAGATTGGGCTCGCAGTCGAGTAAACGATCCGTCGATATCCATGAGATACCTAATTGAAGTTGATAATATTCGAGGCCAGGCCTAGTACAATCGATCCGAAGCGGTTAAAGCAGCACACTCCACGAATTGACATACAACGCCGACCCAACTCTCTTTTTCTTCTTCTTCTTAACGAATAGCACGTTGATTCATTGATCCTCTTTATCACTGATGCTATTGTGTACCATAAGAGTTGTTTCCCTCAAACAGTCCTTGGCGTACGCCCGTTTCGACGCCTTCCTCGACCCCTTTCGTTGCCTCGCCTCGTGGGCCGTACCACAACAAAACATCCTCGTAGGATCTCCCTCTACTCCACGGTCTCGAAACCAAAACAACATCTACGTCCATACAACACACTCATCCGAACTCTTCCATATTCATCGTCCCACGGGCATAGTAGTACACAGCTACTTGTCTTTCTCCCTGATCTTTCAGTGTAGTAAGCTACACATCTGCAGGTACGTTATAGCCTCAACTCTCGATCAAGGTCCCAGATTTACCACCTCATCTCTATCACCAGACTTGTGTCTGCCAACTCCTTCACTTGTTCCTCCATCTACGCACTCTACTGTGATCAGTCTAGATCAGGGTATCTTTCATGAAGAATCTCCTTGTTAGTCTTGCAGAGAGAGAGTGGCTGATCTCCGGATACCCCGAATTGACTCTATCCCCAGTTACATAAAGTAAACGCGCGCTTAGTTGACAAGATCTTAGAGAATCATTTCACCAGCCCCACGACGACGAATATGAAGACTCTCTTGAGCATTGCCCTTGTGGCGCTCGTGTCCCGTATGTAACGTATGTTTTACCTTGAAAGACGCCGCTAACAGAGTCTCAGTCCTTGTCGGAGCTCAAAACGTTCAAACTGCTACCAATGTCTCGACCGTCGGTAGTGGTCTTTTCAAGGATGGCTCGACTATGCTATCTTTGTCTATCATCCCTTCTCCAATCTTTCCTACCATTGCCAACTCTTCGGTCATGAATGATACGGGCTCTTGCCTTGGTGAAGTAAGCTCCAAAGTATCTTGTAATATATGAAGTCGTGACTAATGGTTTGCAGTTCGATCTCTCTACTACTACGGTCTTCGTCACCCCTGCTCCCGTTACGAAAACCGCCACGATGCCTCCTGCCACCCTCACCATGACCCTCCCTACGATCTCTCCTGTCGGCCCAGAATCCACTGCTACTGGTCTGTGCTTTTGGGCTGCTGAACAGATACTGGCACCATGCACCGCTCTGGTCTCTGCTACTGTGTCAGCAAAGAAGTCGGATGCAGGATCAAGACGTGACAATTTCCTTGGTGATCTCTTCAAATATTTGAAGGGCTTTGTCTCAAAAGATCAGACCAAGCTCTCCTCTAAGGGCTCTATCAATCGACGTAAGATAAACAATTCTTGTACAGCAGCCACATTGACTGCGATCGCCGGAGGTATTATAACTGTCGGCCTTGTTGTGATCTGCTTGACAAGTCTGCTACGTGGGACTCCTCGTGGAGTTATACTTGGTGCTTCAGTGTTCATTGCTGTATTCACCTGTATATGGGGTCTCGTAGCAGCTCTGGGACTGCCATGTATGTGAGATTAGCAGGTGGTTCCTACAACATCAGGTTTCCTTGCAAGCATCAGCAGCGTTCTTAGATCGGGGCTTTAGCAGGGTTGCTTTCTTTCGTTTCTTACAACACGGCGTGCACGTCAATAATTACGTCAAGGTGTTGGGAGTTTCACATAGTGGCTCTTTTTCTTTCAACAGGCTGCGTGCCTTGGTCGTTAAGGTGTTGGGGGATATTACATGTTTGTTCTTTTTATTGCAAGAAGACGCGTGAACTATGGTGATCAAGCTAGGATGCAGGGCCTTTTAGATCAGGAACAAGCAAGCTCGTAATCGCTCGTCAAATGTTTACAAGTTTTCTACAAAGTATCATGCCCATAATGGTGCCGTGACTTCCACTGCCCTCTCTACGACCGCACGAACCCTTTCTGCAAACACCCGATTCGTACATTCAACCTCCAAATCCTCTAGCCAGACCTTAGCTACCATCTTATCGACCTTGATCTCCACCCCTGGCACTGGGATACCGATCTTGTGTAGTCTCTCAATCTCCTGCCTTTGCAACGCCTCGAGTTCTTTGTCTCCATCTTCAGAGCCTTCGGTTTCACCTTCCCCTTCATCCTTGATGGTTGAAGGCGACCCGGGCGTGGGTAATCTTTTGGTGGTAATTTTGGGGATGGCGATAGGATTAAGGTTATCTGGACCAAACTGCGCTTCTAAGAACATGAATAGGCGCTCCAGACGCTCAGCAGGTGAAAGATTCGCGTGAGGATTTCTAGCGGGAAGTGTATGAGAGTGGGAATGTTTGCTCGAGGATTCTATGTGGCTTATTAGTTTCGTTTCTGAGTTGGTTGGAGATGGGGCATCGTACGTTTAACAGCCGCTGGACTGCTTTCCACCGAGAACAGAACAGCCATAACAGCGTCAGCAATACCATCATTGAGCATATTGCCTTCCCATTCAAGCTCCACATCACCACTACCACGGTAGCGAACGGTGACGCAGCCCATTACCAGATATGCTGTCGACTGACTCGATATTTCTTCATCTGCATCCTCAGATGTGCCATTCATGTGACTATCACCATTCTTCATGCTCTCATTCTCATTCTTAGTCTCGCTCTTGCTCTCGGGTAGTTCTTCGATGCTGCCAAACGTGCCTTCTAATGCCCATTTGATCAGATCAATTCCCGCAGCACTGAGAGTCATGCGTTGCTTGCAAGTTATGCTCGTTGTCGTCAATCCAGCATACTCTCTTAGATCTTCTGGTGCCATTAGAGACATTTTAAAATCATTCTGCACCAGCACACCAGTTATGAGTTGCGCTTGACCATCCTCGGAGCTCATAGGAGGAGGAATAGAGGCCAGCTTGCCAACAACTTTGGCCGTCTTATCGGCCTTGAAAGGAATTCGCAGCTCTTCGCAGTTACGTGGGCTGAAAACCTTTACCTTCGAGGTTTTGTCTGCGTTGAGGGAAAGAAGTTTCGACTTCAAGCGCATCATATTATGCTGCTCGCCGTGAACGAGAATCTGCTTCTCATTAGCCTCGCTCCGAATAATCAGCTGGCAAACATACCACCACCGGAGCTGCCACTTCCTCGATGAATTCTCTGTTCTCTGTGCCGTCGACATGTGCTGCGAACGAGAACTCTTGGACACTACATCTCCTGGGAATCATGACTTTCTCGTTGTCTCCTCCTGGCGCACGTCTCGCCCCAGCAGTACTACGAGACATGACAGCTGGTATTTGATCAGGCTCCTGCATTATCGACTTTGCCATTGTGCCCTCAACACTATAACCAGTTATAATAACTCCATTCTTATCGCTTGGGGCCCATCGCTCGAGAAGTTCCCTGCTAACACCATTTTGCATCATACCAGGACTTGCAAGCATGACACAGCTTCCAACATCATCAAATCGATCAAGATTCTTCAAGGATCGAATGTATTTGAAGTCCCACGGTCCACCTTTGCCAGCACTATTTGATGAGGCTTCCGCTTCTGCCATTCGCTCTCGGAATAGTCGCTTGATGTTGTCGTTCATAGCTCCAACATATGTCTGGTATACCAGCATACATTTGCGTGCGAGATTACTAGCATAGTAGATGGGTATCTTTTGGTATTCCGGGTGGCGGCCCCAGTACTCGTCCAGGATTAGAAGGAGCTCTTGAGCTCGTCCAAGAGCAAAAACAGGCATTAACACCCGACCACCGCGGTTTAAAATGCCGGTGATAGATTTCATGAGCGCCTGCTCTCGCTCAAGACGGGGAATATGAGATGCTATGCCGTACGTTGATTCCGTGATTAATACGTCAATCTTGATACCCTTGGGCACCTCGGCTGAGACTAGATGTCTATCATCTTCTCGAGAATAGTCTCCCGTGAAAAAGATCTTGAGTCCGGCGATCTCGATAAGAAACATAGCAGCACCGAGGACATGGCCTGCCGGGTAAGGGGTAATTCGTATGGATGAGATGGTATGTGTAGTGTGGTAGTCGATCGCTTCGATTTGGGGGAATGTAGACAAATGATCTGCTTCCGTGTACACGGGTTGTGAGGTTGGATTTGAGGATGCTCCACCGACTCGAACGCTGTCCTGGATGAGCCATTTGTAGATGGCTTTCGTTGGATGTGTCATAAAGACCCTGCCTTTGAAATTGGTCTTCGCCAATACATATGGAAGTGAAGCTGCATGGTCGATGTGGAAACTTTGGATGAAGCGGTCAGTAACGTCCTGACTGAGCAGCCTGATTGCATCGCCAAAGGGGCATGAGAAGCTCTATGTACAACGCCGTATGCAGGTTGTATCATTTTCACAGAATCAAGACATGCATCCGATGCGTGATAAATGTTTTGTATTGATTCTCGTATACATGATAGTCTGCAGGAAGGAAATCGGGCCAGAAATAGACTCTCTAAGAAAGGAGACCCATGAATAATTGTGATATGAGGCATACGATATATGAAATAGGACCAACAGATCTCCCTTCGTAAAGACTAAAGCGCAGATGACACAATATAAGGGACGCTTACTGGCTGATCAACAGCACATCGACAGTGCTCAAGTCGAAATCATCGTAGAAAGGGAGAGCAGCAAGCCCATCATATCCAGGGTGCATTCCAGCATCAAGCTATCAGAAAACGGCCGGTCAGAAAAGGTTCTAGCAAAGATTGGAATGGGATGAATATGATGCTTGACTCACCATGACAGTCTTGCCTTTGTACTGGAGAATATGACAGGATCTACCGACTTCATTACCACCTCCAAGACAAAGAAACATGAGCTCATCAGCTGGGTCTACTGGCTCCTCATCTACAGCAGCCATCGCTGCGGCCTTGCGCTTTGAGGCCATGATGGTTTCCGCGTCTTAACAGTGCCTGACCTTAACTGCCTTGGATCAGGGCCGTTGTCTCTAGGCCAGTCCTTGGCAGTATTTCCATCAGCAGGGTGTTATAGCATTCGCAGTAACTCCTTAATGTATTATCAGTCCGCGTAATTGTGATATGTTCAAGAGAAGCTAGGGTTGAGAAGACGTGTCTGTCGCAAGTTGTCAAGGTCAACGAAGACCAGGGGGACGCGACGGGTAATTAATTTCTCGAGCTAGCATCGTATTCACGTGACCGACCCGGGTCGTCGAAGGGGAACCGCTCTCAGGACATTTTTCGATCTCATGCCCAACGACCAACTCGCGACATAACGCTGCGGAAGCTCAACAAAGTACCGACGAACAAGATCCTAAGGCGCTCCTTGTCGGTATTTGTCTTAGAGGTTTGGACCAGCACATGGGTCGAGTTCCTTGGCCGAGCGCGTTCGGCTTTGTGCCCGCGCATCATTAAGACAAGCACGAACCCAGGACTCTCATCATCACCACCTAGCACCATGGCGCAACCTCAGCAGCAGTTTCCAATGCCTCAACGGCCCTTTTCTCCTCCGCAGACGTCGCCGTCTCCTGGGACGCCGCAGCAGTTCCAGCTGCCTCCCAACAAGCGGCAACGTTTGTCTCCTAACCCTCCCTCGCAACCAGAGACTCCATACGTTCAGTCGCCGTATGCGATGAGTCCTGCTGCATCTGGTCCTCCATCCACTGGCGAATCTCCTCACTTTACAAACATTCAGCTTCCGCCGAATGTCTACAATACACCCTACTCAAACGGGAACACGACTCCTACTATAAACCTTCCACAGCCTCCACCCAACAACCAAAATCTGGGAAGCCCAAGCCCACTCAACTTTCCAAACCCGAATCCAGCAACTCCTCAAGCAAATTACAACAACTACATGATGCCACCGCAAGGCGCAGGGACGATGGGTCCTCCTTCCAAACCAGCCGAAAAACCTAAAGAAGATGGGGTCGACCCGATGGATGTGTTGGGTGGCACAGGCATCGATCTGCGAGAGGAGGAGCAGTATACTTTCCAGATGTACAATACCTCCTTCAACTCACAACAGACGGGCTCCCAGTCGGGCAACATATCGGCCAGTCATAGCTTTACCCAGTTCCCGCCTGCAGATGAAGCGTCATTCTATGGGGCCGGTCCTGCAAATGCAAAAGCAGAAGCGCCAAACACCAAGACTCAGGACGAGTATCACGCGAAGGCAGCAGATAAGGCTTGGAGAGATGCGGCTCATAACCTGGCTGTCTCAAGACAGCGCGAATTGAACAATCCGTTTCTAATTGTCGGCACCGTGCATAAGAAAATGGAGAAGATAGCTCGGGAGAACGGCATAGGCCTGAATACAGATGCCAATGGTAAGATGGGTACAATGAAGTTGCCCGGAGACTTTCCATCACCCACGGTCAAAATCCAGACAGCTGTTGGACCAGATGGATCTATCACGAATACTAATGGTATCTTCATTCCATACGATTCACTATTGGTTGACCAGCTTGCTCTCATGTCGATTGCAACAAAGCATCGCCTACGAGGCCTGCTTGAAGATGCGACGAGACTTGCTAAAGAACGGCAGTCGGGATCTCATGGTCTCATCCCAGATGAGTGGGCAGATGTTGCAGCTCCAAGTAATGCTGCGGGCGCTAGTGTTGTCGCTGATGGTGCTTCGAGAAGTGGTTGGGAGAGCGCCGTCAGCCCACCTACCAACCCACTCAAGCGTACGCTTCGCTCCTTGCCAATTCTGGTACTGAACTAATTCTATTGCAGGCTCAGCTTCCCTTTCCTCGGCAAATAAAATGACTACTGCATCTGAAGGTACAAAGGCACCCGTTAGATATAGCAATGAAGTTGTAAGCGCCTTACGCCGAGCTGCTCTCCAGGAACGCGAATTCGAGGAAGCTCGACTTCGAAAGCGACAAGCTCGCCAGTCAGGGGAGGCTACCCCACGACAGAGCTCCGCGGTTCCAGGAACACCAGGCTCGGTTGCACCCGAATTGCCTGAGAAGGCGCCAACCAAGAAAGAGCAGAAGAAGAAGGCAGAGGCAAAGGTCAATGAAGCGGCCAGTCACGCTGCTGCTAATGTAACAACTGCACAGTTCTTGGGGGGTGGGAGCGGACTGTTTGGCAAGAAGAAATACTCCTGGATGACCGGTGGTGGTGGTTCTGGAAGCGGAGCGAGCACGCCGGGTAGACTCCAGACACAAGGTTTGCCTGGTACACCATCCGGTGCAGCTGTAAGCGCAGCGCCCGAGAGACTGACATCTGATGGGGCGAGAAGACTGGGAACCTGGAGAGAGGATAAGGAAAAGGGCGTGGGTATCCAGATCCGGGATTGGATCACAGTTCTTGAGGATGATGGAAGAGAGAAACGAGCCTTGCAGCGGGCCTACGCATGGCTCGACCTGTCGGAGCCGAAGTAGAAGATTGGGGAGGCTGTTACACCGATAATGGTGATGTCTATTCCGCGATCATAGTCTGCCCGGCGTTGCATGGATGGCGGCGTTTTGATTTTCCTCAGGAGGGACTTGTTACCTACGATGTAGGGGAGGGGAAATTGCAAGTGGAAAAATGTACTGTATATCGCAGATGGCCTCTCGCCGGCTTGGTCGAGCAAATCAACTCTAATGATACACACCTTGTCGGGTCAATTCTTCGTCATGCTCATGCGCGTGAGGTGATTTTAGCCAATTATAGTAATTACAAGAAATGGGTCGTTAATAAAAGGATGATGTCGGGCTGAACCCGAAAGCTGTGAAGGAAGATGCCCAAATACCAAGAAATGCACAGTACGTGGCATCTGCTTGTTCAGACACGCAACGAGTTTCAGGACGAGTTTCTCTGGTCAGGCCGTCAATAGTCAATGGTCAACAGTTGATGGTTGATGGTGGATTGGTTGACTTGGAGCATTCGGATTTCGAGGATCTTCTTTCTCGCGCCGCTTTTACGCATGGTATGTCATTGTAGAAGCACCAGCGGGAAAAACCGCGTCACTACGGGCAGAGACGACAACCAGCCCTGCCCATGGAGAGAATATAATATAAGAGATCCAGAATCCATATACTCCGCATACCCCGGATTCTCCAGGTCTCATCGATCGAGCATACCTGGCCGGGCTCTTCTTCTCTGTTTCTGTTGCATCGCATCGCTGGAGTTGAACGTTGCATTTGGCGATACCCAGCATCACGCACGCGACGTGGGGCTTCCCAACCTCCCTCCCGCACCCCACCTCCCGCCATGAACTGCCCGTCGCCCGTCCACTGCCCTGAGGGGGATGGCATGAACCAGAACCCAAATGCGCTGGCTCCGGCTCTCACCACAAGGCAGGATTTGAACGGCATCGCAAATGCCAGAGTTCTGAGGAGGTTGAATTCGATTGAGCATGTCACTGAAGACGACCCTGGGGACGATGCAAAGTCTCGAAAGGAGAAGCCCGCCGTGGTGGGCACCAGCGAGGGGGAGGAGGCTCACGTGAACGAACCGTTCAATCGTGAGGGAGGGCCTCCTGGGGGGTTCAAGGGCTTCCGTGTCTTGAGGGAGTACCCTGGCAGGGTGCGTGATGTTGTCAAGACTTTTGCCAAGTTCGTTGGCCCAGGATTTATGGCAAGTCTCTTTCCGCTCCCACCACTCCAAGGAAGCAAAAGTTAACCGTTGGCCCCTTGTGAAGGTCTCCGTGGCTTATATCGACCCGGGGAACTATTCTACAGATGTGGCTGCGGGTGCTTCGTACAGGTTCCGGCTGCTCTTTATTGTGCTGATGTCGAACATCTTTGCTATCTTCCTGCAGAGTCTCTGCATCAAGCTTGGCAGTGTCACCGGTTTTAACCTTGCCGAAGCGTGCAAAGAGTTTCTCCCGAAATGGCTGAATATTGTTCTCTACCTAATGGCTGAGGCCGCTGTAAGTCATTCTGGTTCTGCCTTAGTTTACATCACTGACTAGATACAGATCATTGCAACAGATATTGCCGAGGTGGTAAGAATCCCCCACGGGGCTCCCTCCCCCAGATTGATTGCGCGTCCTGAGACATGATTTACCCTCCAAAGTTCGGATTACCTTGAGGGTAAAGATGCCTTACGCTTATATATCAAACTCCACTACTCTGTCTCAGTCTGGATGAGTTGGTTGCTGACTCGCCGGTCATAGATTGGCACCGCCATCGCAATCAACCTCCTGATCCCCAAAATTCCCCTCGTAGCGGGATGCGCCCTTTCTATTGTCGACGTCCTGCTGATACTGATCTTCTACCGCCCAAATGGGTCCATGAAGGGTCTCCGAGCATTCGAGATGTTTGTTGTCGCTCTAGTTTTGGGAGTTGTCATATGCTTCTGCATCCAATTGTCTTTGATCAAGGACGCAACTGTTGGGGAGGTCTTTCGCGGATATGTTCCATCGTCGGCCCTTGTGCAATCCCAGGGGTAGCCCTCCCCTCTCGTAGGACTCCTGAATCCTCTTGCAGATTGCTGACCTTTTTGAACTTTATAGTCTCTATCAAGCCTGCGGTATCCTCGGCGCAACAGTCATGCCACACAGTCTCTATCTGGGCAGCGGTATTGTCCAGGCACGTTTACAAGATTATGATATCAAAGCTGGTCTCTTTGAATCTTCAATAGACCCGTCCAGCTCCGAAAAGCAACCTTACTTTCCATCTGTTCAAGCGATTAAATTTTGTCTCAAGTACTCCGTAGCTGAGCTGGCGCTCTCGCTCTTTACATTTGCTCTTTTTGTTAACAGCTCCATCTTGATAGTGGCAGGTGCTTCTCTCTCAAACACACCCTCAGCCAGCGATGCCGATCTCTTCGGTATCTACCACCTGCTCTCGTCGAGTCTTGCCCCAGCTGCTGGGACCATCTTCGCCCTCGCGCTCCTGCTATCCGGCATCAGCGCGGGAGTCGTCTGCACCATCGCAGGACAGATGGTATCCGAAGGGGCCCTCAACTGGACCATAGCCCCCTGGCTCCGGAGACTCATCACGCGGAGCATCAGCATCATGCCCAGCATCATCATCGCCGGCGCCGTGGGGCGCGACGGTCTCACCGCCGCGCTGAACGGGACGCAAGTGGCGCTCAGCGTGATCCTGCCTTTCGTCTCGGCGCCGCTGGTCTACTTCACCAGCAGGAACAAGTACATGACGGTCCGGGCCACAGCGGCCGGCGCCGGGGCAGGCGATGACGAGGATGCGATTGGAGCGTCGTTCGATGGCGCGGCTGATGTCCCTGAGGCGGGCGAGCAGGCGGACGTCAAGATGAGAAATCACTGGGTGACGACGATCTTCGCGGTCTTGATCTGGCTGGTTATGGCGATCATGAATGTCGCGAATCTGGTGTTAGTGGGGAAGGGGGTAGCTTAGGTGTTGGGAGTCTGGCGCTCTTGGATGGGTTCTCGGTATTTATCGGTATGGGTACGGGGTAATCCAAACAAAAGTGAAAGAGAAAGAGAAAGAAGGAAGGGGAGAATAGGTAGGTAGATTAAATTAGGTAGATTCGAAAGAGATGGCATTATTGAAGACACGAGGTTGTCTACCCGAGAACTGTTTGATAATACCTGCGTATATGTATATCGTCCATTCCAATCGGATATACACCCCCTCGGATAAACTCTCCTGACCGCGCTTAACAACCCCCCTCTCCTTCTTTTGACCTCCCCTCGAAACTTACCAAGGTACCTTATATACCTATATCTCGCAAACGTCCCACGCTATAAACACAACGCACATAGGTATCTACCTTGGGTAATACGTAGCATGAACTTCAGGTGGTCGGTTGATGTATCGACTCTCTCTTTTGTTCTTTTTCTTTTTCTTTTTGTTTTATTATGCTTTTCGCGAAGAGGAAGAAAGAAAGAAAGAAAGGCAAATCAATCCTCCTTCCTTCCTTCCTATTCCCTCCTCTCGAACCTCGAACCAAAGAACAACCAACATACCTACCTATTTTCCATCCCCCCATTAAGAAAAGAGGAAGGAAGCAATCCATGGATCAGTACCCATCAAAACTTGGTTCGGATGGCCGTCAAGGTTATGTTATGACTCTTTGTCGTTTATGACTGGGTCGGAACTTTTTGGGTTTGTGTAGATAGATAGATGACTTGGGAGGATGTCTTGTGGAAAATGATTTTTGGGGGGTTTTGTTTGGTCTTTTGGAGGAGGGGGAGGGAGAGAGAGAGAAAGGTGGGTTGGGGAGGTAGGTAGGAAGGAAAGAAGAAAAATAAGAGGGTAAAAAACCAGATAATAGGTAGATAGGCAGGTAGGGGGGAAGGGAATACAGGAAGTTATTACAAAGTTACAATGATACTTACCTACCTTACCGCCTTACCTTGACAGGCGGCTAAGAGAGAGAGGCCATAAAGGTATGTTGTATTGTGATTCCGACTGTGCAAAATACGGTTCTGGAGACGAGCGTTCCAAAGATTGACTGGATTTGCGGTTTGTTTAAAATATTGGAGGTTTGCCCAGTTCTTGAAATCTTATACTATCGTTTTAACAATCATCGACAATCGTCCACGAACAAACATCCATCAAGAAGAACCCGCTATCCACAATCATCCATCCATCAAGAACTACCCATTAACAACGAAACGAAAACTTTCACAACGTTTAACTTACTTTGGTAATTGTAATTGATTACTGTGATAGTAAGTAGCTTTGTACATCTGCTAAGGGAATAGAAACTTACTAGTAACAGAATTCTCAAAACTTGAGATTCCTATTCACCATAACATAACGAGAGGATACTTCTCGTAACATACCAGAGCTATCCACAATCATCCATCAAAAACCACCCATCAACAACGAAACAAAACGAAACCTTTCACAACGCTTAATTACTTTGACAATAGTAGTTGATTACCTTTACGGTACGTAGTTTTGCCATTATCCATATCTGCTAGGAGGATATGTACTCACCTGTAACAGACTTCTCAAAAATCGAGATCCTTATTCGTGAGAGCGAGAGATACTTCTCGCAATATCTGCACATCTTCCTAAACCGTATCAACAAGCACCAAGCTTTCAAGTAGAAAATGACAACATTACCAAAGTAAGTCAGATTGTAGATTCCACGTATCGACACTTGTCGCGCTTTAGAAAACTTCATCGATTTGGACTTTGTGTCTAACAGCTTGCTTTTCAAGAATGATTGCCGCAATCATGACCCCTCCCCGGGAGGTTTCCAAAATTGTCTACGGCCCATCCGAGGCCATAAAGAGGATCCCTCCCGCTCTGGCCGCGCTGCCACTGCGACCACAGACGCCCGAGGCCGCGGCGGCGCTGGCGACTCCAGATCCAACGCCAACGCCTAGCCCACCTCAGCACGAGGGATGCACTACAAGTAGTCCCTCGCGCACGCCTCTCCCGGTCCGCTCCCGCGAGAAGCCGACCGGTATCTACGCCCCTCGTAGATACACAGCCGACGATTTGTCGACAGACACAGAGGAGTTGACGCCCCGACCTAGACCCAAGCCGGGATGCGTCACTGATCCGGTGTCTGGGAGAGAGAGGAAGAGAATCATGACGGATGACTTCCCGAAGAGTCGGATGAGGAAGTTTGAGGAGCGCAGACGGAGAGCGGTGCGCCTTCAGATCCAGAGAGAGAAGGAATGTAGAGCGGAGACAACAGCGGCGACCGGTCTTCAGTATTCAGCGTCCTCGGAGGATTCAGAGGATTCGGAATGTGAGATTAGAAGAACGAGACCGGGATTTGTCTTTGATAGGGTGATTAACAAAGAGAGGAAACGCAACATGATGGATGACTTTAAGGAAGTCAAACACGAGGAGAGACGACGACAGCGCAAACGGCGCAGACAGGAATGATGAGGAAGAAAGATGGAGGAGAGAGAGAGAGGTGGGAGGGAGAGAAAGGCGGAGGAGGAGGAGAGAAGGGGGGAGTGGGTGACAGCGCGGGGGGGCCGGGTCGACACGATGAAATTGGAGATTGCGATAGTAGTGTAGCACAGTAGCCGTGATGAATAAAGAACGGTGTGTGTACCTTGCATGAATGAGTACTACTACTACAAGGAGTGAGACAGGATTAGGGATCAAAGAAATAATAGTCAAGATGCGAGATTGAGTGTGTTCGGACCAGAGAGGCGGGTAGCAGGGGAAAGGGGGGGGGGGGCTCCGAGTTGGCTAAAGAGATCACAAGATGGCCATTGTACTATTTTGGGAGGGAAAAGGGGGGGGAGCGAGAGGGAGCGGAGGAGTGAGAGGGAGCGGAAAGGAAGAGAAAGGAAAAGAAAAAAAAAGAAGCCATCATCATGAGACTCGAATTGAGAGATGAGAGTGGTTGAAGCCATGAGCGCGGATGCAGAGCGCCGGACCGAGCTCCCTCAAGGGCCGGAGATGCAATGCCCAACGCCCGTAGCACAGTCGCATCCTGATATCTGAAATTTGATAACCCACGAGAGTCCACGAGTCCACGACAGCAGTAATGCAATAAGAATGGGCAAAGGATTCACGTCTAATTCCAGAATAATGGGTCTTACAATGGGTCTTATAATGGGGCAGCAGCATCACGCGGGCAGAGAAAGTTAACCAGACCATGGACCAGGCAAGTTTCAGCCATCGTATTCTGGCGCGCAGGGACTCGCGGGGGAGTCGGGGACAAGGCCTCGAACCTTTTTCCTTTTTCTTTTTTGACGATGTTGTGCTGTGGCGTTTCGATGGGGGGAGGATTGGGAGATTGGGAGGTTTGGAAGGTAAGCCGAGCGCTTGCGAAAGCTTACTCGGACCGGGAGGATGGCTGGGGCGTGGTCCGGACGACTTATCGACGGTCAGCCGGGTCGATGTCCGTGTGTAGTCTCTTCTGTAGTCTTCTGTAGCTCAGGAGTTAGACTGTTAGACTACGAGTACTAGAGTAGTGCCGCGGGTCGTGCAGCGGGCGGGTGGGTTTTGAGCGAGATCCCTTGCAGCTGGTGCAAGTAAGTAGTCAAGTAGGTATTATCCAAGGCCTTATTCAAGTATGTGAGTATAGCTCTAAACCAACTTAGCAGGTCTGACTTGGCCCAGAACAGTAGCACCTTTGGGCCGTAGTGCCCGATAGTCCCCTTAGCAGCCGTCGGTGTAGAGTGCAGAATAATCAGAATAATCATAATCATACCTAGGTAATCATAAACCATGGAGGTCTGGAGATGGATGAGATATCGATATTTGCCCATGGGCCATGGTGTTGTGGACCTGCGCACCGCCACGGCCGGCCCATCCAGACTGGCACCGGCTTCCGAAGGCGTGGCGAGGGGCCCAGACCGGAGGGTCACATGGCAGGTCGATTTCTGTCGGGGGGTTATTTATATATCATTTGCAGGGTTTATTATTATTATTTGGTTTTTATTTTGATTCTTTGGGTATTGTTATTGATGGTGATGATTATATTGTTATTTCTGAGTAGTATTATTTGTGAGTAGTAGTATTGTTATTCTCTCGTCCAGAGTGGCATTCATCCGTGGGGTTGACGGTGGGAATTCCTCACTGTTGCCATCTCCCATCTCCCATAAACACCTCCCAGCCTTACATCCCCGTAGCAGCGTAGCTTCCACACCCAGATCCGGATCATCCACTCCTCGGTTTCCATCTTCCAGCTTCCAGATCCCCAATTCCCCAATACCCAGTCGTCCCTCGCCCAGTAGCGCATATGCACGCCTGTTGATCCTCCCTCTCGTCGGGCCCGCCCCTTGCACGATGTCATCGCCGTAACTTGTTTCTGCTGCCCTTTTTTTCCCTTTTTCCCCATTTTTCCACTACTCACATCGTTGCCCCCCTCGCCTTTTTCGCCTTTCGCCTTTCGTCCTCGCTCCCTTCCCCTCCCCCTCCCCTCCCCGCCCGCCGCTCCAGCTCACACGACTACGGGAGGGACTACGACTACGACTACGATTAATACTACGACTTACCTTAGCTACTACTTACCAACTACTACTACCTTACCCAACTACCCAACTCTATTACCTACCTACTTATTCTTCCATTCGTCCCCCTTCTTCTCGCCTCCTCCTCTTCCCCCCCCCTCTCGTTATCCCCATTTTCTTGTACAAAAGCTGCTCTTCCCCTCTCTCCCCCCTCTTCCATTTTCCTCTCCTCTTCTCTTCTCCTCTCTCCTCCTCAACTCTCTCCTCTCTCTCAACTGTCCATCCCCCCTCGCGCCCTTCCCCTCTCTTCTCATCAACCCCCAACCCCACCCCCCCAAAAGAACCAACTGCTCTCCCATTATCCATCCCCCATCAGACCCTCTCTGCCATCAAGTCCCATCCATCCATACAGTCTCATCCATCATCATCCCTGCTCAGGCCCGTCATCTTGTCAATCCCTCCTCGGCTCTTGAATATCTTGCCCAAGACCCACCCCCGACCCAGTTTGCCACCCTCATCCGTGGTGACGCGGGCCTCATTGGCGTCATTGCCAACCCCGGTCCCACTTCCCCTCTGTCCCTTTCTCTGCCTCCCTTCCTCCTCGCTCCAGCTTCACCTCGTCCTCTATCACCACCACACAATGGATTCAATGCCTTTTGGACTCCCAACCCCTCGCGCTGAGGTCTTCAAGTCATTCGACTCGCCCTTCGGCTCACCCTTCGAATCAAAACATGTTGAGCATATCACCATCCCCATCGTAGAGTCCCAGGAGGAGCATCTCCCCAACGGCATCTCAGAGACCCAGGAGGAGCTGGAGTCAAAATGGTTCATTGGCAGCATAGATTGCGGAACCACCTCTTCGCGCTTCCTCATCTTCAATGGGGAAGGGAACCCCGTTGCGAGCCACCAGATTGAATTTCGCAACCAGTTTCCGCAGTCAGGGTAAGCCATCCATCAAACCTCTGCGCCGCTTCTCTGAGGCTAATGTTGCTTTCGCAGGTGGCATGAACACGATCCAGAGGAATTAGCTGCTACCGTCGAAGAGTGCATTGAGAAGGCGACAGAGCGGTTCTTCGACCTGGGCTACACCAAGTCCAACATCAAAGCCATTGGTATCACGAACCAGCGAGAAACGATCATCTGCTGGGATACCAACACCGGCAAGCCCTTATATAACGCCATCGTCTGGCCCGATACTCGCACCACGGGCATCGTCCGCGAGCTCAAGAAGCGCAAAGGCGCAGATGAGTTGCCACAACTGTGCGGTCTGCCGCTCTCCACCTACCCCGCAAGCGTCAAATTCCTGTGGCTCTACGAAAACGTAGAAGCAGTCAGGAAGGCCTATGATGAAGGCAGATGCTCTTTCGGGACCGTCGACACCTGGTTGATATACAAGCTGAATGGTGGGAAAGAGGGAGGTGTCCACGTGACAGACACCACCAACGCCTCCCGAACCATGTTCATGAATCTGCACACGCTCCAGTATGATGATAAGCTGCTCGACTTTTTCAAGCTCGACAGGAAGAACATCACTCTCCCCAAGATTGTCCCTTCATCCGACAAGGATGCCTTCGGCGCGCTGGCATCCGGCCCCCTAAAGGGCATCAAGATCACGGGCTGTCTCGGTGATCAATCGGCAGCGCTGGTCGGCCAGTGTGGCTTCAACCCGGGCGAGGCTAAGAACACCTATGGCACGGGCTGCTTCTTACTCTACAACGTCGGTGAGAAGCCAGTGATCTCGAAGTACGGGCTCCTTGCTACTGTTGCCTACGATTTTGGCGGCGGACGGAAACCAGCCTACGCTTTGGAGGGAAGCGTGGCGGTTGCTGGATCCGGAGTGAAATTCTTGATGAACAACATGGGGTTCATCAAACACTCGAGCAAGATTACCGAGTTGGCGGAGAGCGTTGAAGATAATGGGGGCGTCGTCTTTGTGACTGCTTTCAGTGGTCTGTTCGCTCCTTACTGGATTGACGACGCAAAGGGAACATTGTGTAAGTTTTCCCTGGACTTTCTAACCTTTGAGGATATATAACTGATATAAGTAACTAGTTGGCATCACACAACACACACAACGAGGCCACATCGCCCGCGCCACCATTGAGGCGACCTGCTTCCAAACCAAGGCTATCTTGGACGCGATGGAGAAAGACTCCGGACACAAACTGGAAGGTCTTGCAGTCGATGGTGGCATGTCCACCTCGAACTTGACCATGCAAACACAAGCAGATATCATCGGCATCCCCGTCGACAGACCTCTGATGAGGGAGACGACAGCCCTCGGCGCCGCCATTGCTGCAGGGTTTGCAGTAGGCACCTGGAAGGAGCTTGACGAGCTGAAGCAGATCAACAGGGAAGATAGGACTATTTTCTATCCGAAGGTGAACAAGAAGAAGAGTGCGGCTATGTTCAGGAAGTGGGAGCAAGCAGTCCAGATGAGTAGGGGCTGGGTGCTTGAGGAGACCGAAGAGGCCGAGGAGGCCGAAGAGAGCACGCAGACACAGGAGAACGATGCCTAATTTCTTCCAATTAATGATGATGATGATGGATGGGAGGGAGTTTAGGAGTGTTGAGCGAGTTGTTCACGTTCGTGCCGATAACCTCAGCATTGTAGAATAGGTTAGTTTAATACCCACCAAGTGAATGGGCACCTTAAGAAAATAATAATGAATGGGAAAATAAATATCAAATACACATGGCTCAAATGCAAGCAGTGCGGCAGCTCAGGGTATCTTCAATTATCTCGGATCCATTTCTTGCTCAGGACTAATTAGCTGGGATTAAAAGAAACGTATTTTGCGTAGAGTCAAAGAATGAGGCTATTCTTGACCTACCTGCCTATCATCATTCCTTGGGCCCTTCTTGCCTGCAGCACTTTGCACATGCAAATCCCAAGGTCCCTTTTCCCTCCTCGCATCGCGTGACGTAAGCCCCACTTTCATTGGCCGGCTTTTGGAACTTCCCCGGATTCCCGAATTCGCATGTGAAATGTGACATGTGGCTGCGGCCAATCAGCAGCCTGCCTCGGCTCATTTTGAGGACCGTCGAGGCAACTTAGAACTACCGTCCTCCTCGTGATATAACAATATAATTATCGTCCAACTCCCTCTTCAAAATCAATCATAGATTTACCGTCTGATAGATTGATTGCCATCTCTCATTCACACATCGCCATCATGTCTGCAGGTGAGGAGTTCCCACACATTTTCAGGAGGGTGAGCGAGGCTGACGTGACGTTCGCTACAGCTCAGAAACGGCTTGGGCAGGTCTCTGGCCATCTTGCAGGTTCGAAGAGTGGTATCACACCTACAGAAGGTGACAGCGCGCGCGCTGCGCTCTTACAGAAGAACCCCGACGATGTGAGCCTCCCCTCCTTTAGCCATTCCACGCGCGCATTTGACTAACCAGCTTTTCGCAGATTGTCGTGACGGCATGTCTTCGAACGGCATTCACAAAGGGCGGCCGAGGAGGATTCAAGGACACTGCTGCGGCGGATCTGCTTGTGGGAGCCTTTAAGGCTCTCCTCGACCGCTCGAAGATTGACCCGGCGTTGGTCGAGGACATCGCGGTGGGCTCGGTCCTCGCCCCTGGTGGCGGGGCGACTGAGTTCCGTGCTGCGGCGCTGGCGGCTGGGTTCCCAGTCACTGCGGCGGTTAGGAGCTTAAACAGACAGTGCTCGTCTGGTCTGCAGGCCTGTGTCGATATTGCCAATGCTATTCAGTCGGGCATGATCGATATTGGTATCGGTGCTGGTGTCGAGAGCATGAGTTCACAATACGGGTATGCACAGCCAACCACTTCACCATGCGCGAGAAGACTCTACTAATACGTGCTAATTAGACCCGGTGCCGTTACTGAATTTTCCGAACTCTTAGATTCGCATCCTGAAGCCAAGAACTGCAAGGTACCCATGGGCGTCCTCTCGGAAAAGATGGCCAAGGACAAGAACATCCCCCGCACAGTTCAGGATGCCTTCGCGGCCTCCTCCTACCAAAAAGCCCTCAAGGCACAAGAAGCTGGTCTCTTCAATGAGGAGATCGCTCCCTTGACGGTGAAGTGGGAGGACCCGAACACTGGCGATGTCAAGGAGATAACTGTCTCGAAAGATGACGGGGTCCGACCTGGCATCACTGCCGAGAGCTTGGCCAAGATCAAGCCAGCTTTTGCAAAGGACGGCTCCATCCATGCCGGAAATGCCAGCCAGATCTCCGACGGTGCAGCAGCTGTTCTTCTCATGAAGCGCTCAACGGCTGAGAAGCTGGGGCAGACCATCCTTGGCAAATATGTCGCCGCGTCAGTAGCGGGTGTCGCTCCCCTGCTGATGGGTATCGGCCCCTGGGCCGCCATCCCCAAGGTCTTTGAGAAGACGGGGATCAACAAGGACGATGTGGATATCTTTGAGATCAACGAGGCGTTTGCTTCGCAGTGCGTATGGTGCGCGAACGAGCTGGGCTTGGACCCGAAGAAGATCAATCCCAAGGGCGGTGCAATTGCCTTTGGCCACCCGCTTGGCTGTACCGGTGCTCGGCAGGTCAGCACGTTACTGTACGAGCTGAGGAGGAGAGGGGAGAAGATCGGGGTCACGAGCATGTGTGTCGGTACCGGGATGGGAATGGCGGCGGTCTGGGTTGCGGAATAGATGGAGAAATCATTGCCTCAATCTTCAATTTGGTATATAGAATGGCGGACAGGGGAGCGAGTGGGGAACAGTCTGGTTGGAAAATGGATTGGCTGTAGGAGTACGATTAGATTAGCCTCACAGCAGCATATTCGTTCGTGTTTATTGAGTTCATGTTTTATTTATTTTAAGTGATATCAAGTTTCTAGAAGAACATGGAGTTCGGCAGCTTACCCTTCTGTCCTCAATGCATTATTCGAGATCTCCTCCGCCTATGTGATGATAAGTCATTAATGAACCATCACTGCATGAACCTATTAGAGTGACAAGTGGCATGCCTAGCCTCTTGCTGAACCCGCTGGACACTTCTTCCTTTGTCGAAAAAATCACAGGGCTTGAGAGGAGGAGATCTAGGTAGATATAGTTGGCTAGAGTATAGATATCGAATAGTGGAATCATCTCTGGGATAAATATCTATCTGCGCAGAGAATAAATATCAGTATCTTATCGTACCTCCAGCCGTTATCGCGCTGCTACCTTGCCTGATTCCACCGTAGCGCGGGCCGCCTTACTGGATTAGGCGGCGAGGCCCCTCCCTACGTAGGTACAGTATGACACCCCTCCTCAGCGACAGACAACGACGACAACTCCTCCTCCATTCTCCTCCATTCTTCTCCATCCCTTCAACTCCCTCCAACCTCCATCTCCTTCTCCTATCTGCCACGTCTCCTGTCTTCTCTCGACCTCCTTTCAGCCAGTCTCTTGTTCCTCGCGCTTCCAGCGTTAACCCGCATCAGTCGCCCCCCGGCTTCTGACGCAGTCCCGTAGGCAACGAACGGTTCAGTCAGTGACGACGTTTCCCGGGAGCTTCCCGCAAGTAACTACTTTCTTCGCACCCACATATCGAGTCTCGCAAGTAAGATTCTCTCGTCTCCTCCCACTCCACTCTGCTCTACCCTCCTCGCTCCTACCGTTACCGCCCTCGCTCTGCACTCAACGTCGTCCTCTTGGGACATACCATGACCCGACAAAGCTAACGGCATGGAATCACAAAGCCAGCACCCACCTTTTCCGCATCGCACAACACCAACCCCGGATACCTCTGAGATTCAGCTGCGACTCCCCGCTCCCGTTGCAGACGAGAGGATCAGCAACTGGGTTCGAAAACTTCCCGCCGCCACCATGTCGGCCCCCAGCGAGGCTCCCTCTGACGAGAATAGCCTCGGCGGGTTTTCCTATGAGTTTGTCGATACAGACGAGGACAGCCGAGATGATAATGCCACGGAATCGGTTGCCTCGACCGATTTCGGTCGTCCAGATGATGTGGCCAGCCTCGCAGATACCCAGAGTGGTGACGAGAGCGGAGAGGACGATGGCCCCGGAACCTCCGATGCTCACCACTTCTCTGGCCTCGATGATAACGACGAACATCTTTTCAGCACTCCTACGATAGGGCAGAGCTCTGCATTCGTGCCCGAAGATCTCGATAAACCACTCGTTCAGTCCATCGAGTTTGAAGAGCCGTTCAACCTTGGGGCTGAGACCGTCTCCGTCAAGCACACGATCGCTGATCTCAACGAGCAGCAGACGGCCAGTGCTCTCAAAGGAATGACGTTGCAAAACCCACCAAAACGCCTTGCTGTCACTATTCGCCAGACTATGACCAAGCAAGGCCTATCCACCCGAGATCCTCTACGCATCCTTTACGTGGGCAGCCATTCCGCAAAGCAGGACATCATCCATAAGGTTGCCAGTTCTGTCACAGCATCAGTCGACAGTGGGAACCGAGCACAACATCTGCGTCACTCTGCTTCTCAGATCTACAACGTCGTTCCAGTATCAGCATTTGGCTCCGAGCGGACCCCTGAGATTGAGCTTATGTATTCGTCTGGCTACCAGATCAAGGTCGAGGATTGCATTTTGGCGCAGAGCCTGAAATACGAGGATACTCCTGAGAGGCCTGATGTTATAAAAGTAACCCTCGATGGTAACTTCTCCTACCACTCGGTCCCCGACGGACAAGGGTTTATTGTCGAGCCACACTGGGAGCTTCCTCATGTAGCAATCTTCTACTGTTCTGATAATGACGATCTCGAAACACGACGTACCGCAACTGTCGCCAGGAAATTCATGGGTCGTCACGGTGTGCCTTCTATCGTTATATCACACAAGCAATTGTTCGACAGAGGCCAATGTATGTCACTCGATCAACACTCGATCCATATGTGCTTGGAATCACGAGACTCCAACGGCAAAGGAAACATAATTCATCGTCGCTTACCTATAGACTTGGCTTCTTTCTTGAATATCGACGCGAGACAGATGAATCGAAACCTGGCATATATAACTGGCCTCCACGAACCGCTCGAGATCTCAAATCCTCCAGGCCCGTCAAAGAAGCCTCAAATTACACTTGTCGATTCTCAAGACCTAGAGAAGACACCGCATAGCATCAGCGATAGTGCCAGTTTCATTCGCAACCGGAGTGGTGCAGAATGGAGAGCGCTCCTACCAGTCGGTCTGCTCCTTCTAAGTGTCTTTACTGCTGTATTTACCGGCCTTCCGATTTACCGATTTTCCTCCAGCCCAGCAATATCAATTAATAGTAAGGTAATGTCAGCCGTGCCAATCTCTACAAGCTCATCGACCCCGCCTACCCCGGTAATGAGCGTCACATCAACTCCCGCTGTGTTTAAGACCTCTACGCGGACAATAACAGTCACCCATGCCCCTTCTCAAGGATCGAATAGTCTTGCCGTGCTGCCTTCAATGGAAATAGGGAAGTTGACACCAGCAGTCCAAGATCGGGGCAAGCCTGCCAATCAATCCCTCTGTTCTGCTGAGATCTTGGGAGATAGAGAGATCTTGATTCGCATTGCGTCAGCGACGAAGCTTAGCTGGCTTACCAAGGAAGCATTGTCCGTGAACATTACTCGCGGTAACGTGAGTGTAGATACCGAGCGAGCCTACAGTTCCAACGATGGGATTGTTCTCTTGTTACCCAAGAACGAAGCCTACGGTGTTCTCAACATCTCCATTATTACCACGAAGAAGCCGCGAGTTAATGAGATATTCCAGGTAGACTTTGGGACAACCATAGCTCAGACATGGCAGAGCATTCTGGATAAGTTGTCATCTCTGTTTGAGGAAGACGTCGCTTTAATCGACACAAAGATGTTTGATAAAATGCGCACTATGGTGGAAAAGATGGTCGAGGATTCGCATGCTCGCTCTCGATCTACCTTCGTCCACATGGAAGAGGCGAGAAGAGCGGCCACAGAGCATGCAGCCGTTACTACTGCACACCTTACAGACTTAGCAAAGTCAATATCTCTTGAGGCTGCCAAACGCAGTGCTATCCTTTCCAAGGAGCTTGGCATCCAGTTTGCCAAAGCCGAAGCCAAGCTGTCCAAAAAGTTTCAGTCCTTGGAAGACCTCAGAGAACCCATCAATAGTGGACTATTGAAGGCCCAGGTGCAATCCAAGCTTCTATGGCTGAAACTTCAAGGAAAAGATGAAGAGCACCGTGAATACCAAGAACGTGCTGCTGAGGCACTTCGTAGCAGAGCGACGGGTTCGAAAAAGTCTCAGGCTTATCCGGGAGAGAGGAAGCAAACACCACGAGCTGCCAAGAAGTCTGCAAAGAAAGAAGCTCGAGCAGCTAAGAAGGGTGGAAGGAAACCGCGTACTTAGTTAGGATTTGATACATGGATAGGTTTGGGAGTACGGCATGTTTCTTGTTTGCTTTGATAAATCGGGTTGAGGGGACTTCGTTTCCAGGTTTGGAGTTGCTGATTGAGCAGGGTATGGATGGGATATGGATCCAGCGGCGGCCTGAGGGAGGGAGTAATTTCGAGGATTCCACTTCATCATCGCCACTGGACTGGCTTGGGCAATGGACACTGGTGTATACGGTGTCATAGTCTTTTACGTATTGCAACATACCCTTCATAAGCTTTTTGTCTGTTGAATTATATAGACTGGGTGAGACGGCGGTTGTGAAATTTATGGGGTAGCTTGAACCCGATTCCCGGCTGCGGCATACCTAGGGCAAGAACTATAACATATCTGCAGGAGTGCGTGCCGTGTCTATGTAATGAATATTCATATCCCAAAAAGGAATATTGAAAAGTGGAGTAAAGTGTTGAAATATCAGAAAGACGTGTTCAGCAGAAAGTCGTCAGGGGCAGCGATAGGCGCGAGGCGCTAGATTAGAAAATTCGCTTAGTAGTTCCACCGCAAACGTCCACAACAACAAATAAGAGGGGGGGGGGGTCTCGTCTGCCTACCAACTTGCATTACCTGACCATCCCGCCAGACTACAGTCCCTTACGGTCATCACACACTCTCCCCAACGCGAAAAACATTCCTACACACCCCGAGACCACATCCAGCAGAATGGCGGATGCAAGCACCGAACCCAAGGCCGACGCGCCCCCCGCTACCTCTGAGACCGAGCTAGCAACCGGTGAGACAGAGGTTGCCACGACCCCTCAAAAAGACGAGGCTGCGAGCGAAGCCCCCGCCGCGGTATGTACCCCCAGTCTGCGAGATGCGTACTGGATCTCCCTCTCCCTCACTTCCCTTGGTAGATGGCTCACATGCTGACAATGATATTAATTAGACTGTGACCGAGGAGACCAGCGGCGCAGCCAGCGCCGTCTCCGACAATGTGTTCTCTATGTTTGGTGGGGGTGCCAAGAAGGAGAAAAAGGAAGAGGATGAAGACCGTGGCGACAACTCCGGATCCGCAAAGGCCCAGAAGGCTGCCGCTGCTGAGGAGAACCCCGAGGTATATTGAACCCTACCCACAAGAGAGACTGAGAGATAGTGGTCGATGCTGACTGTTTGTGTGTGTGCAGGAGGAAGCCCCCGAGTCCGAGGATGTCCACTTCGAGCCCGTCATCCGCCTCACTGAGAAAGTCGAGGTCAAGACCAACGAGGAGCTCGAGGAACAGACCTTCAAGATGCGCGCAAAGCTGTTCAAGTTCGTCCGCGAGTCTAATGAGTGGAAGGAGCGTGGCACTGGCGACGTCAGACTGTTGAAGCACAAGGAGAACGGCAAGACGAGATTGGTCATGCGAAGAGACAAGACCTTGAAGGTCTGTGCCAACCACTACAGTATGTTGAGACGGGCTCTGGTAAAAATTTTGTTCTTGCGCTAATCATCTGGCAGTTGTTCCCGACATGAAGCTCTCCCCCAATGTTGGCAGTGACAGAAGTTGGGTGTGGAACGCTGCCGCTGATGTCAGTGAGGGCGAGCCCGAGGCACAAACTCTTGCTATCCGATTTGCAAACTCCGAGAGTAAGTTTCTTCCCTTATCCAGTATCTACAGGAGGCTAATACCATATCTAGATGCAAACCTCTTCAAGGATGCTTTCATCAAGGCCCAGCAAGAGAACGAGCCGCTGTTCGCGACGTCGTAATCGCCGCTCGTCCCAAGCGCCTTTCCCTTCTCTCCACGCGGATTCAATCACAGCCCCAACCCCACACTCACGAAAGTCACGAAGCCCCTTTTGCACGAAATTCCTTGCCCATAATCGTCAACCCCTTACGCGAATGCATTCGAAAGAAAGCATGTTTGTGACACTCCTCGAGTATTGAGCCCTGACATCCTGGCGGTCTCGGCCTTGATCTGGAGCGGAACCATAGATCTGATGGTGGTGGAGGACAATGGAAGCCTTTGAATATAGTCCTCGATTTCGAGGCTATGGCATGAGATCGTAGTTAGACTAAATACAAGTCCCTCTTTGTCCCCCGTCCTGCTCTTTGAGTGAGTGCTGTGATTTTGTCCTTTGAAGCCAGCTTGGAGCCAGTTGTGGTTTCCTTTTAAGTTAGAGTGCATCTATCTCCCCTTGATAGACTCGCCGGCCACTCGATTCTTTCCATTCCACTGCGTAACTTTCTTGTCAAACTCCTACCTACCTATATGGCGATTCCAATTCACTCCTTTTTTTTTCTAAAGCAGAATCACGTGGCAATCCAGGAACGGCTAGCAATTACCTTTTAGCCCCGAACTCTATTGAACCCCAAGGGAACGAAACGCGGCCAGGTAACGGTGACCCGACCCCACTACCTTACCACCGCGATCATTTGACGTCGCGCCTCGCAACCTTTCACGTTCCGAACGCTTTCACAATCCCCCAACCGCCGCCTACAACCTTCGTTCTCTGCCAAGCGCAAATACTTCATCATGGTCGCGGATGTGAGTAAAGCTTGCTCTCCAAAGCTTGAGAATCTCGGAGACACCCGAAGATGAGGAGATCGAAAGCTGATTGAATACTCCGCAGATCAAACGTAACGTGAAATTCATCACGGAACAGCGAAACATGTACGCCCAGTCTTCCTCCTCGTTCCCTCCCTCATTCATCCGTGACGTGTTGAATCATGCGCTGACACTCACTCTTCAGTGATAAGCCCTCGGAGGTGGAGGGCTTCCCAATGAAGTCGTGGAACATTGAGGTCTTCTTGCTAGACGAAGCTGGGAACGAGAAGCCGGCGAACTGTTTCACAAAGGTCACCTACAACTTGCACCCTTCCTTCGTCAACCCTATTCAGAGTTAGCATTTCCTCCCCCAGCGTTGTCTTCCTCACTATCCACTAACTCGTCGATCTTGCGTAGCATTCACCGAACCTCCGTTCCGCTGCGAAAATGAAGGTTGGGGAGAGTTCGACATGACAATTGACCTGTACACTACGGAGAAGGGTGGCAAGCATACGCTCGTCCACGATCTCAATTTTGCGAAGCCCCGCTACGAAGCAAAGCACCAGATCACCTTCAAGAACCCGAGCGCTGCGCTGATCAACCTGCTTCGCGAGACTGGCCCTGTCCCAGGTGATGAGAATGGCGCACGAAAGAAGACCGACGCGGAGAAGAAGAGGAAGCGGACCGCTGGCGCTATCGATATGGAGAAGCTGGCAGACGGCTTGGTCAAGTTGAACGAGGATGATCTGCTGCATGTGGTGCAGATGATACATGATAACAAGACCGAGGAGACATACACCAAGAACGACATCGATCGTGAGTAGCTCCATGTGTGCTCTAGAATTGGAGATCTAACCTTTCCACAGAGGGCGAGTTTCACGTCGATTTATACACCCTCCCGGACAATTTGGTCAAGATGCTCTGGGATTTCGTCTCCAAGGAGGTTCGTGCATGAATACAGGGGATTTGGGATTTGATACCACATCATTGTACTACTGCAAGATTTCGACTCTCGTGAAGCCAGCTGGACAGGTCCTAGCTTTGTGACTTCTCACTTCTTTCATCTATCATCGGCGTTCTGCTGCAAGGAGAGGGAGCATGGACCCGGTTCTTATCATCTGCGCGAGATCTCTTTCCCTTTTTTGCTTTTCCCTTTCTCCTTCTTTTCTGTTTTTCGTGCAATGGAAGGCGTGGCTCGGTCAATAAGTGGTACTCATACATATCAGTTGATTTGTATCTCGGACGGGGCGAAGGCGCAGCTGGTCAGATCTACGGAAGGGTCTAGCTACCTAGGAATAAAGCTTGCAAAAAAGATTTACTTACACACAACCTTGCCACCATGGGATGTGAGTATCGGATGTGTAGTTTACTTGATTTTTAAAAGTGATTTGACGCAGTAGGGGTATCATAGAAGCAAGCCAGCCCATGCCATATGCCACTCCGAATTCCAATGCCATATGCAATCCCAATCTCAATCCCAATGCCAAATACCTTTTTCCGTTCCTCACTCCCAGAGAGGGGTAGTTAAGAAGAAGGAGAAGAAGACGAAGAGAGAATCATTCATCATCCCCAAAGCTCAACTTGATCTTCTTCCCCTTCTTCGCCACCTTCCCCTTTTCCAACTTCCTCACCTCCGGCTCCCCCTTCTGCTTCTTCTCCTCATCCCCTGCACCACCTTCCTTCTCTTCCTCCTCCTCTTCCCCAACAATCCTCCTCGCCTTCCGCCTCTTGATCCCGACCACACCAGCCTTATCTCTCCCCTCCTTAATCCCCTCATCCTCCTTTACCCTCCCCTCCTCCCCCTCTGCCTCTCTCTCTCCCCCTCCCTCTCCCCTCTCCATTTCCCTCTCCCGCTCCTCAAACTCGCTCCTCGTCACCGTCTCGCCCGTCTCCTCATCCACATACACAGGCTCATCTTCCGCGTCGTCGTCGGCGTCGCGCGCGCGCTTCGGCCTCGCGGCCGGCATCTCATGGCGTCCATCACGCGAAGCGTGCGAGGCGCGCAGACGCGCTAGGAAGGGCGGCAACGTGCTGTCGTAGTGTAGATTCTTGGACGTTATCTTGGAGGACATTATTGTGTTTGTGTTTTATTATGTGTGTGGGGTTTTGTTGTGGGCGGGGGGATGTGATGCTTGGCTTGGCTTGGGTTGGGTTGGTTGCTTCGAGGATCTGGGGGGGAGGGGTACAAGGGGGGGGGGGGGGCGCCGCGTATATTGCTGGAATGGTATGGTATTATTGGAGGGCAAGCGCAGCAGAGAAGCAGGTCTTGGAAGAAACACGATCTCGCAGTGCAAGGATCAAATCAGCTTTCGATAATTGGATGCTTTTCCTGTCGACTGGTCTGGGGGTATAACATTTGGAGTACGGAGTATCGTATATCGTATAGACAGATACGAATATACGAGTACGGCAGCCCAGATGGTCGCGTGAGGACCCTTTGCACTCCCGTCCCGTTTGTCTCCTACAGTCCGCCGTAATGCTTTCTTTGCCTCTCTGCTAGAGCCTCGGCCCTCCTGTCAGATACCTACCTACCTATACAGCAGCATGGAAGAGAGCGCGAGGAAGAGCGCGCCAGGATAATACGACTCTGGAATGACAGATATCGACAGCAGAGGCACTTCTCCTCACACGAGTCAGGATCTCCAGCACCACAATCCTTCGCGCCCCCTTTCTATGTTCTAGCCAGCCACAGCCGGGGCCGGAAAGGGGCTCATTGTGCCAAGACTCTCTCATATTAAGTGTGAAATTGAACATTTCGCCTGAGGTTCTACGGACGCCCCGGTGTGCCGCTGTGGCACGCTAGTCCCGATGTGTCTGCTGCTATATATGTTTGTACGGTGGCCCATAAGCGTGCTGCGCGGAGTCCTTGTACCTTAGTCAAACGTCCCCCATCGCAACAAGAAAAATCCCCTCGACGATCTCCAACTCCCAACTCCTCACTCTCCTTCTCCATCCCCCCATCCTCATCGCCCTCCTCCTCGTCCCTCCTCGTCAGATCCGGGCTTCGAAAACGGCGACATCTCCCCCCTCTGCTGTGGATGACATAGCCCCATCTCCCACTCCGTCTGCCACGTCTCGGTGCGGGAGACCCTCAAGTCCCCTATCCGACGCGTCATCGCAAACTGCTTCTCTCTCGAGGACATCTCGTCCAGCCGCTCGTTAACAGCCGGGTTTTGCATCGGATCAGCGCGGTCGACGTTGGCCGTATCTCCTTCAGTTCGTCCTCGCGTTTCTAAGTACTTCTTGTAATACCGGCGGCTCCAACGGGAATTTCCCCACGACACCCGATACCAGAACAGTTTCCCCCCCTATATCAGAATCCCTCCCCCCCGAGAACATCCACCCCCCACAACCGTGCCAATGGGTTTCGTGCAGAGAGTCCTGAAGCGCTTGCCTTCGGCGCCTAATCTACCGTCGGTCGAGGACGTCAAGACGAAATCGAAAGCCTCCTCGAGATTGGCCTTTTTCCGGCGGCCGCTGCGCTTAAAGGGCAATTCCAACATCTCGATACCGCTCGGCGTCGTGCTCCTCTTCCCATGTATCGTCGTGGTGTTGATCCTAGTGCTTTTTGTCCGCCATCCTAAATCAGGGGTCGGCATGTTAATGCCAGCCGGAGCTCCACCAGCCATCAGGTACGCCAGACTTAAGATCTTGCAGGTGTTGGGGTGCAGACGGGCTAACATTTACCTTCTCCGCAGAAAAATATCCGAAGAGCATGATAAGGTGTTCGTGACAGGTTGCTTAGAGCCGGATACTTCACAGCCTCGCGCGAATGCGGCCTTTGTGGTGTTGGCAAGGAATAAGGAGTTGGATGGTGTGATACAGTCCATCAAGTCGATCGAGAGACATTTCAACCGATGGTACCACTACCCGTACGTGTTCTTAAACGATGGGGACTTCAATGAGACGTTCAAGGAGACGGTTGTGAACTACACGAGCGCTCCTGTGGAGTTTGGGAAGATCGACCCGAGCATGTGGGGATTCCCCGATTGGATTGACCCGAAGGTTGCAAAGGAGGGCATTGCAAAGCAGGGGGACGATGCGATCATGTACGGTGGAATGGAGAGTTATCATGCCATGTGCAGATTCTACTCAGGGTATGTAGGAACAGGCCACGGCATGGGGCATACTGACCGGGATACTGACTGGGCGTGACAGGTTCTTCTACAAGCATAAGCTTCTAGAGAAGTATGAATGGTACTGGCGGTTGGAGCCAGAAATCAAGTATTTCTGTGATATTACATAGTATGTGTCGCCTTGTTGGGATGCTGGGCGCGGGGCTAACATAAACAGTGACCCTTTCCTGAAGATGATTGAAACGAACAAGACTTATGGCTTCACGATCGCAGTTAAGGAATTGAAGGAGACAGTTCCAAATATTTTCCGATACGCCTCAGCATACAAAAGAGTAAATAATTTGACCTCCCAAGGTTTGTGGGAGATGTTTGTCGAACCTCAACCAGATCCACCCAAGGACGTTCCAGAAGAGGATCCAAATCTCAAGCACCCTCTGCCGGAAGAGATCCTGCGAGGCGACCCAAACCATGTCTCCATTCCAGATATCGACCTCGAGGCAATGGAAGGGGAGAAGTACAACATGTGCCATTTCTGGTCTAACTTTGAGATCGCTAGACTCAGCTGGTTCAGGAGTAAGGAGTACGAGGACTTCTTCCAGATGATGGATCGCAGTGGAGGATTCTGGATGGAGCGGGTAAGTCATAGGCTTCCCTCATATCGAAGATCGCGCATACTGACCAGACTAGTGGGGAGATGCGCCCATTCATTCCTTGGCAGCAGGAGCACTCCTCGCTCCCCGCGACATCCACTACTTCCGTGATTTCGGTTACCGACACACCACGATCCAGCACTGTCCAGCGAATGCACCAGCCCGTCAAATTCCGCGGACGCCTTACCTCGAAATGACCACGCTGGACGAGAAGAAACGGAAAGAAGAAGACGAGTATTGGGATGCCTGGGATCCGGTCAAGGAGAACGGGGTGGGATGCAGATGCAGATGCGACACGGACATTGTTGACGTGGAAGGGAAACAAGGATCCTGCCTAGCAGAATGGGTCGACGTTGCCGGCGGCTGGGCAAGTCCTTGATAATTGGCTACTTACATGATTGGGGTGGCGTATGATAGAAGAAGAAGAAGAAGCAAAGACCTAAAGCAAGCAACGAAAGAAAGAACGAGAAAAGAAAGTGAGTGAGAGAGTGAGGAACATATAAAAAAAAAAACTAGGCACGCGCCCTAGCAAGACCCCTCCTCCTCCCTCGGCTACAGAGAGAGAGCTTTTTAATCGCTGGGACTGGACTGGAACTTTGGAACGAAAGGGGAATCGAGATGTCTCTATATCTCCCCGCTTGTATTCCAATTGGGGCCCCTACCTAAGGTAGGTGTACTATGTATGACAATTCGTGGCGTTTTTCAGGGAGCTGGAGGGTGGGGGGCTTGGTGGTACGTTTTCTCTATATATGGTGTGAATGTCAGAATAAAACAAAACAATACAATACAGTACAGTACAGTACACATGATTGATTGATTGAGTGAAGATCTGTACTTCTTTCAATATATAAGGTATGTATATGGCAAGGTAAGGTAGGGTAGGAGGGTGTAGGATGTAGATGATGATGGTCTGTCTGTTTGTTTTGATGTGAAATCAGATTATACGTACGCTTTTAGCTATGGGTAGGGTGCTTTTCTATAATTTTGTGGATTTGAGTCTTAAGGACCTGAAGTAAGGAAGGAAGGGGTGGAGGGAGATAAAGGGTGTGTTGAATGAAGGCTTAGCAACATAGGCTCTATATAAAAAGAAGAGTCCCTTAAGATAGGGTGGGATATGCATAGCGCAATAGAAATAGGGGGATGCATTGGATTGGATTGGATCGGATTGGTATCCTTCTATAGCCTCTTCTATACTCTATGTGTGTGATATATTATGTATGGAAAAGCCTTCGATACATCCTGCCTGCGATGACAGCGGCAGGTCCCGCAAGCCCTCTCATGTCCGTGATGCCTGCCCTATCCTGACCCCAGAGCCATCAGATCCCCCATCCGTGCCCGCTTCATCATACCATGGCGCCCCAAACACCCAGGTAAAAAGAAAAAACCCATCTATCTGCGTGGCTACTTCACGCCCATTTCCCCAGCAGCGCCATGAGGCCCGCCCCGAGACACATGCAGAGGAAAGCAAACATCATCATCTTGATCGAGCTCTTGCGCATCTCCGGGTTGAACATGAATTCGTGCGCCATCAGCTCCACCAGGCCCGTGTAGATCAGGATGCCCGCACTGATCGAATCGAAGACGCCGTTCACGATCATCGTCTTCTGGCTGCCCGGCGCGAACGACGTTTGCACCCCGAGGCCGATGGCGATGGCTATGGGCGTGGTAACGCCGTAAGCTGACCCTAGGACCCATGGCATCCATCGCTTGCTCCTTGGCCACTCGGCAGTCGCCAGTCGAGACCCCAGACCAAGTCCTTCAAATGTTTGGTGGAAGGAAAGAACGATGTAGAGAACGTTGAAATTCTCGCCGGCCACGGCTAGGGTAAGACCAATGAAGACGGAGTGGAAGATGACGCCGAATTCGAGGATGAAGATCGCCGTCATTTGTGCCGCAAAGTGGTCATCGTCGATGTGCTCGCGCTGGTGTCCAAGGTGATCTTCACCCCCTGGAGGATAGCTGAAGTCATCTTCCCTTCCCGGGATGCTATTGCTAGTAATCACCTTGGAAGGATCCTCGCCAGCTTCTATGTCGGGCACACTGTTATGGTGGTTATGGGAATGAGAATTGGGAAGAGGAGTCATGGGAAACCCATTTTTACTTTCTCGGGGAGAGTCATCGGCTTGAAGCGTATCAGCGTTTTGGCTTGATTGCTCGGAGGACTCTGGCGGTTGGGATGATGCTATAACATAAATGAGCTACAAGGGTTCGAAAGCATGGGGTTTTATCCAGACAGAATATAGAGGCTTAAGCACTCCATAGACTGGCCGTGAAGGCGGAGCAAAAGGGCACATGACAGTTTCTTTGGGACCTCAATTCAAAGACGGCCAGACGGGGAGTTTGTTACGTACCTGTCTGAACAGTGGTGTCCGCATCATATTTCTCGCTTTGCCTAATGAGATCCATCGCTGGATCATAGGCCTCAACATCATGTGCCTGTTCGCCAAACACATCAAATCGAGCCGCCATGAGCTCGATGAAGAACATCAGGAAAACAGTCATCAGCGCAATCCCCTCCGCCCAGTCATAATTCGTAATAGGGCCAGTCAAGCATGGCGAAGTGAGAGCATCCGAAGCAGGCGCCAGCAGCTACAGCAGATTAGTATCAAAGAGACTAGAAGCTGGGGCTCGGTAGCGAAGCTCGACTCTTACTTACATGTATAAAAGCGGTAGCTATAATAACACCCGACCCAAAATACTTCGTTATGAAGAAGGCCAAAGGTGGCACCCGCATGCGCTTTGATCTTGCGGCCATAATTGGTAATAATGCACCTACATGATGATCAGCCAGCGTACGACATAACTAGAACCAGGCTCGAACACTGCAGACACACCACATAATGAGCCGAAGCCGATCACGAAGATGGCGGATATTCGAACGCCCAGCCGCCCATCGTAATCATTCTCACTGCCGCATTCATAGGGAATCGTATAGTCATGGCCCACTGTCCCCATGACGTAGAGTTCCGCTGCAGCACGCTGCTGGTATACTCTCTCTCCTCCGCTCCCCACGTGCACCCTCTCGCTCTTGAATTGCCCTTGCGCGTCAAGACTGGTGGAAACAAGGTTTCGTGGGGCTTATCAGGGTCGGATTCCAATTTGACACTAACAGAGATTATCGAGAATGAGGCGCGGATTCCGGGTATCTATGCGAGGCTACTTGGTCTTTCGAGGCGATCGATCTCTTATACCGGGGAATAAATGAGACCTGGAATCCGGGATATGTGTGGCTATGGGCGGGCAGCTGTCAGCGGGTTTTGTCAGAGAGAGGGGAGGCAGATGCAGGGAGAAGAGTCTTAATACCTTGGGAGGTAGTGGGGATTCTCGCCCGTGACTCGCAGCAATCAGCGCAGGATCCTTCGCATGTGTGTATATAACGGTATGTTTTGAGGAGAGCAGGGAGACTTAGGAATGGTGTTTAGGAAGAAGAAAGGAAGAGAGGAGAGAGGAGAAGAGGAGAAGAGGAAAGGGAGAGAGAACAGAGAACAGAGAGAGAGAGAGAAGACAGTAGTAGAGGGGCAGATTCGAGCCTTCACTCAGCCAGACACCTTGATGGTTACCTCGACCTCCACTCAGAGGCTCCGCGTAGGTAAGCGAACCATCTTGGTAAACGGGAATAGAGCCACGGCCCAGTGCGATAATCCCACCCCGCTGCAGTGAGAATGTAAACCCCGTCGATTCCCTCATTGCTCTGTACCATTACTGCATGGTACGAGAAGAGCCTGTGCTTGTGAGGCTGGCCAACCTGGAATCCCATGGTACTATAGCAGAGTTGGAATCATCATTGTGCCTGGCCCACTCGGTGCGTCAAGACAATGATCAAAAGACACGGCCTATCGAGACTCTGTCCCTCCTCACAATAACAATAATAATAATCGGCCTGCTTGTGTGATGCACTCGAGTGCGCGCTTGTTCAGGGTCTACTCCGTAGTGCTAACACTGTGGCAGACGATGCCTTTTCGTTGGCGTCTTGCCCTCGGCCTTGTGGAGACGATTATCCATCGCGCTCTGGGCGGTCTCCTCTCTCCCTTCGGTCTTCATGCATTACTCGAAGGCTCGCTGCGAATTAAAATGCTGCGTTGTGCGCGTGGTGGTCGATGCCTTTGGGAGAGGAAGAAGAGTTCCGCTGCTTTTCTCGAGATATGATGTCGTTCGATGATTTCCAGCATCGTCTTACTTGTAGAGCCTCGTTGATTCGCTCAGTCAGCCTCGGATCCGCCGAAAAGGCTGTCACGTGGGAGGAGGGTCCTCCCCTCCTCCGTAAGGCTCGCGGCGGCTGAGACTTTAGGGTCCAGATTGTTGCAGGAATGAAAGGCATCATGGTTTAAAACAGTGTCTCTTTTGTTTTGTGAACCTGGCCCTTCTCGGCGAGCGCTCATCGCTCTGCCTTGCCTTTTGCCCCTCGCCCCGTCATTATCATTATATTACCTACTTTAGTTACCAAGACGCGGAGGGCTTCGCCAGCAGGATCGAAAGCTCTTCCACCGCTCTCCTACATACACGTCTCTCAACAATGCGGACCCGCTTCTGTTGGATCCTCTAAATCGGGGTGATTCTGGTCCTAGATCCCATCCCCATAGCGAGCTCTATCAGTCGGGGCGCCGCACATGTATATGTATTTGGCCCAGATACCATCATGATCCAAATAATTTATCCTTTGGTCCTGTCGTTTCCTGGCGCGATTTCCTCATGGCCGACCTCTACGACGAGTACTGCAGTTCCAAGCCCAGAGCTCTGAACGGCTGGTCCTTCCTCTTCATGTCGATTGATGAGCCAAGTGTGAACAGCATTTCCTTAATCCTCCCCTCCCATAGAATCCCAATCTTCCAATTCTCGTCAACTCGGGCCTTCAAGACCCCCGCAACCTCCTCTGGTTCAGGCGTAGTTGGCTCCTTCACCTCATCGACGGTCCACGCCAGTTTAGCAGCCATGCTTCGTTCCATTTTCTTCTCGACTCTCTTTTTCATCCTCCATAACTCGCACCCTAGCATCAGGTCACTTTCGTAACTATAGACATTAAAGTCGAACTTTGAGCATAGCGCCAGGTTCTTCCCTGCCTTCACAGCATAGCTGGTACTCAGATTCCCCATCAACGGGTTCACGGTCAGCGTCGCTGTCAAGGGGATTCCCTTATGCGCAGGCAGGGTAGCGTATCTTCCACCAAAACTAACACCGCCTGATTTGTTCAAGGACCCATAGTACAGCTCGGCTCCTGCGCTGAACCGCCCATAAGGTCGATCATCTGCTCTCGGAGGTTCTGGTACTTCCTTTCTTGGGTCGGGGCCAAAATTGTAGAGGCCCCGGAGTCCAATGAGGCCTCCATCGGTAGAATAAAGCGTCTCCGCGCTATATTTGCCTACGTCGTACTGATGCAACGCCAGAATGGTACCCCCGTTTTTCAGACGGCTATCACTAACAGCAGAGAGTTTCACTTGCTGTGTCGGACTGATCCGGCAGAGGTATAATGCTTCCAGGGTGCTTTGGGGTAGGTAGAGTCGGCCGTAGAGCAAGGTATCACGCTGGTCTACGCGCTTCCCTCCAAGCCACTGCTCCCACATCCATGACTCTTCTGGTTTGCGGAGCTCTTGGATCTGCCGATAGCCTCGTATGACATCGTGCAGGTTCAACTTGCCGCTCTGCGAGGTGGCGTGCAACGGGAGGGAAGTGTAGAGGTAGGATAGAGATCCGTCGACGAGCCCAACGCTTCCAAGCGCATATGAAGTAGCAAAGTTTGGCGACGATAGCGAGGAGACATTTAGTCGTAGGCCGCGCGGAGTTTCGAAATCTAGCAGCGCTTCAAGGAATCAGCAGAGGAAGGGGGGCCTGGGGGGGGCGGCGAGGGGCTGCTTACCTCGCGCGGTAGAAGTCAATTGAGAGTATGAATTTTCATAATTCCAATGGGAGGCACTGTAGAATGCATGCTGGATATAGTCCATAAACTCCAACATGTCTAAAGAAAACCGGTAACTCTGCAGTCAGGCCTGTAAGCCCAGAAACCCACAATCACTCGGACGAAGAGGCAGACACGCTTGAATGTCGAGGTTGTCGCGAAACGAGTACCCTTGAAGTGCGGCCGCTAGCGCGAAATAATTCGAGGAATATTTCCTCCTCCACAAGCACACCCCACCGCATGTCTCTTCGCATCCTCATCGACCAGCACAATGCCTAAATCCAAGCGCGCGAAGGTTATTCACTTGACCAAGGTCGATAAGAAGGGCAAGGAATTATCCCTCAAGCTCTTTTCCAACATCCGAGAATGTCTCGACCAGTACCAACTCTGCTTCGTATTCTCCGTCGAGAATATGCGCAATACGTACCTGAAGGATGTGAGGACTGAATTTTCAGATAGCCGGTTCGTCCCCCTTTTCCCCGTATAAAAACGAACAATTAGGAGGATCGAGAACTAACCAGGAAATCTAGACTCTTCTTCGGCAAGACGAAAGTCATGGCCAAAGCCCTGGGCACCAGCCCTGAAGACGAATATCAGCCCTCCACACATCTCCTCTCCAAACACCTCGTCGGGAATGTAGGCCTCTTGTTCACCAATCGCGAGGCCAGCGCCGTCATTGAGTACTTCAAAAATTTCTCTAAGACCGATTTTGCGCGCGCGGGCACTCCCGCTACAAGATCGTTTACTGTCCCAGCAGGCCTGGTCTATTCGATGGGAGGGGAGATTCCCGCTGAAGATGATGTGCCCATGGCGCACAGCTTGGAGCCCGAGTTGAGAAAGTTGAACATGCCGACCACGTTGACCAAGGGGAAGATCTCGTTAGAGAATCCATACACAGTTTGTAAGGAGGGAGAGATCTTGGACAGTAGGCAAACCAGATTATTGAAGTTATTCGGAGTGGCCACTGCGGATTTCACAGTACAATTACTAGCGTAAGTTTCTTCACCCCTCCAGATGTGGATAGATCATTAACGTGAACCAGTTACTGGAGCGCTGCAACCAACGAAGTGAAGGAGTTGGAGTCGAAGGAAGAGTAAAGTAAAAGTTGCTAGGGTCGTTTTTTTGCTATCGTATCATACAGTTAGGATTATGACTGGCGTTGGCCGGCGCTACCTTATTATTGGAAATCAAAAGAACTATTTTTGCATCCCTGAATCCTGTCTTACCACCTGCTCTCTTCCCCCTCTGATAATACAATCAAGAATCATTTTTAGCGACGGAGTCAGGGGTCAGATGGTATATTGCCTTACCTCTGACCTTACCTGCAATTGTCAGATCCAGATGCGATTCTCACTCAGAAATGGAGCCAGAAGGCGAAGAAGATATGCCAAAGCTCCCGGGCGTTGCTAAACCGATGAAGATATGCAAGTCGTTGAAGCAGGTCGAGTTATCATGATGTAGTTTGAGAAGTTTTTGCATCCAGCAAATAAATGCCGAAGAAAGCGTCGGAAAGTGTCGGGGATCTGGGCAAGTAAAGGCGACCATGGCAATATTACCTTGCTGGAATGTGTATCGAGAAACCCTTACCCCTATTGATTCAGGGAAGAAAGACTGAATACTCGAAAGACCCACCACAAGACAAACCGCATGATGTCTCGCTGCCCCTAATATCTTCGCAGCTTGCGAGGATCTTCTTCGTACCCATTGCTTTCATATGCTCTCTTCCGAGAGTCGTCATCTCGTGGTCGACCGCCATACCCTCCGCCATCTCTGTCTCGGTATCCGCCGTCTCTGGGTCTTACCGGCTCCATGTTGCTACCACTTCCACCTCGAGGTGCATCACGATCCCCATAACCTCGACTGCTGCTGCCGCGGTATCCGCCGGATCTGTCATCATATGAGCGGCCGCCACCACGGTCATACCCACCAGCTGGCCCTGACATGCCAGAACCGTTGCGATCTGAGCCTCCATACCCGCCTCTGCTGTAGCCGCCGCCGAAGCCACCACTACGAGAACCACCTGGACCAGCGGGTGCATGGGGTGGAGGGGCTCCGTTCGAGCCACTATACCCACCACGATCTCCTCCGCCATAACCGCCTCTGGAGAAGCCTCCACCACCTTGGTAGCCAATACCTCCCCTTCCGCCACCGCGATCTTGGAAGCCGCCCCTGAATCCGCCTCGTCCTCTTCCGTCGAAACCACCACGGAAACCACCTCTGAACCCGCCTGGACCACCTGGTGGACCAAAACCACCAGGGCCCATTGGTCGAGGAGGAACGGCCTTTGTATATCCACGACCTCCAAGGCCACCTCCAAATCGGCGAGGCTTCCAGCCTTTGACAGTGCGACCACGTTCGACATCTACCTTGATTCGGCGATCTTTGATCCGAATACCATCACAGTTATCTAGAGCAGCTAATCACGGAGCGCGAGCAAGGCGCAATGGTCAGTCATGTTGCCCATACTTATTATACCTTGACCTGGGCATCGGAAAGAAAAAGAGAGAAGATAGGCAGCTTGAGGGCCATATCTTTACAAAGGAAACCATACGCTGACATCCGGCGAGCAAGGCTGTTGTGCGGGTAAGGGGGGGATGTGATCGGTTTACCTCTCATATCTTTCTCTCGTTCATAAACAACAAACGCATATCCACGATGCTTCTTCTTTTTCTTGTTCGGCTTTTCGTCTTGGTGGGTGTCAGTCACTATCCGGATCTATAATCTAGTTAGCAGAGAACAAGCAATGTGGGAATAATATTATTTACCCGCTCGATGGGCCCAAATCGACCGAATTCGCTCTCGAGATCATGTTCCGTGGCATCGTAACTTAGTCGAGCAACCATAAGAGTCTTGAAGGCATCTCCGCGGATGTTGGGATCCTCTTGAGGTTTGTCTGCATATCATTGTAACGTTAGCACATCTTGTGGAACACGACGCACTATGTCCAGAAATCGAACGAGTGAAAATAAAGGGTGATCGAAACACAAGGGGTCGCCCTCACAGGACAAAGGGCCCTCCTTCAGGAGTTTTTCCTGCTTCTGCTTCCTCTCCAATTTAATCCGGTCTTTCCGTTGCAACCAACTTTCGGTAGGCTCGTACTTGTCGGTGGCCTTGTACTCTTCCAGCTGTGGGAGGAAAGCAGCTACACCTGTGATGTGTGCTGTCTTTCGTTCTTCGGGCGCGTGGTCAGATGGAGGTACCCAGCGAAGTGGCGGACGCGGCGCAAAGAGCGCGAGGAGATTGGGAGGGAGTTTATCGGTCATTGCGATCGCTGTCAACAGACCGGTGCAGAGCTGTAGTACTCAATACGCAGCTCGCAGAGCTGGTTGTTGATGGATGGAATCAATCAATGAGTAAGTAGGTAGGTACATGAGGAAATTGTCGCGTCGCAAAAGGAGTTATTACAGCAGCCTAACCGCTTGGGCCTGGAAGCGCGGTGCTGCACGTGACGGATAAAATATCCTCAACCGCGACCCGACGACTCTGTGAGCGAGCTGGAGTTATCGAGTTATCGGCAGTCACAATGACGGTGCAAGCCATAAGAAAAGCAACAGTCGGCCAGGTACATACTCCAAGGATCTAATCTATGCAATACGGCTGCTGATTATATATTAGAATGGCGTCGGCGCCTTCATTCTCCAATGCAAACGACTTGACTTCCACTATTGCGACTGGGCTGGAAGCTCAAAAGGCATGAAGTACGTCTTATTCCCTGGCTCCTTTTGCTTCTCATATCTAATACCAACTCCTTAGTTCTTTCCTCCGCCACTCGCTTTCCAAATTCGCTGCCGCAAACCCCCAAATCGAAATCACCGTCTCTCCTCGACCACGAAAGCATCCGGTAATAGTAGGGCACTACATCAATGGTCGGGAGAAGGCAATCTGTGTGCGGAATCTGCAGAAGGAGCAGATATTACAGAAGGCTGAGCTCCTGCGGGATGCCAGTGGTGAGAAGTTGAAGAGGGTCACGAAGCCAGTGAAGAGTATAAACGAGAGTGTCAGAGGTGTATGGAGTCCGTACCACGGCGGTGGAATCCATGTCTGAGAGGCAGGCTGAATGTTGTACTATATGTGTCTTCATTAATGGCGTTTGGAATATGGCGAGCGCTGTATATGTGAACAGTTTGAGTCTCTCTTGGAGAGACAAGATGTTAAAGCTATAAATGGCAGAAATATATTGCAATGTCTTCGCTATGCTGATAGTCAATGGCCATCTGTCTTCAGTTACGTACCATGGATGACGGCTTCCCTAATCTCAACGGTCTTTCCCAGGATCTATTCCACAGCCGCTTCCACAGCCGCTTCATTCTCCCGCGGAACATCACTCAGAAGCCACCTCAATAGCTCTACTCCGAACAGAAGCACCAGGCCAGAGATTAAACATAATCTTATCAGGTGGAAGAGGCTTAACAGAAACGCATCTATACTTGATGCTAACCGTCAGTAGCATTAGAGAGGTGATCTGCAATCCGTTGCAGGTTTCGCTCGATCAGAAGACGAATGATGGTTAAGAGAAACACCTCAGCAAAGGCCAAGTATCGAACAACTGCAAAGTCATAACACAGAGTTGTTCCATCATCGGTTAACAGCACTTCGAAAACAGAGAATGGGGAGATTCTTGAAACTTGAAGAAGTTCGCACACAGTCACAATCCTCACCCCAGAGTTGAGCATGACATTGATTTAGTTCAGCTGACTGTTAACAAGGGACAGCTGGTTCAAAGGGGAATCTATTATTCACCATTTATTGAGTGTTCTAAAGCCGTGAGCCCCTACTCCCAACCTCAGGGATTCACAGGTGGCTGTTGATAATATCGACGAAAGCGGGCTTCAATGAAGCACCACCCACCAAGAAGCCATCAATATCTGGCTGCTTGCTCAAGTCCTTGCAGTTCTTCTCGCTAACACTGCCACCGTAGATGATTCGGGTCTCCTCGGCTGCCTTCTCGCTGACTTCATTCTTCAACCAAGCTCTAATAGCGGCGTGGACTTCCTGGGCTTGCTCGGTGGTAGCAACCTTCCCAGTACCAATAGCCCAAATTGGTTCGTACGCAATGACGATCTTAGACCAGTCCGAGACCTTGTCCTTGACAGCCTTCAATTGAGAAGTGACGACCTCGATAGTCTTGTTGTTCTCTCTCTGCTCCAGAGATTCACCGCAGCAGAGGATAACGCTCAGACCTCCATCAAGGGCGGCCTTGACCTTTGAGGCAACAAACGCATCGTCTTCTTGCAGAATTACACGGCGCTCAGAGTGACCGAGGAGGGTCCAGGTGACATTGCTGTCTTTGAGTTGGTCGACGGAGATCTCGCCGGTGAAAGCTCCGTTGGGCTTGTCGAAGACGTTTTGGGCTGCAACCTCGATGCCTGGTCTGAGATGCTCACGGGCAAGGAGGAGGTAGAGAGCTGGGGGTGCAATGACGACCTCTGCGCATCATGAAATTAGCACCTCTTCCTCAATTTTACGAGATCGATATGTGCAAAGCACGCTGTACTGTATTTTGCGCCGAAGCACAATATAGAAACAACTAATGTGCTTCAACAAATCCAGAGTAGAAGAAGAGGGTACGAACCGGTCTTTGGGTCCAACTTAGCATCATTGAGATGCCCAATGATCTTCTTGATGGACTCAACAGAGCCATTCCTACACACCATGAATATCAGCACTGTGCCCATCTTCAAGCCCCGCAAACAGCGCGCAGGAAAACAAGCACTGACATTTTGAAATTGCCGCCGACGAAGAATTGACGAGGCATGATGGCGATTGGTCTTGAAACTGGGGTTTTTCTGGTAGATTTGGGTATTTGGAAGATTCTGAAGCACTACGAAGGTGGTATCTGATCTAAAAAGCAAATGAACAGTTGGCAAAGGGGAAAGCTGTCCAAGATGTCTTTCGGTATTATTCGGGGGGGCCTCTCAAGTGGGATGCGGGACCGTACCCCACCACCAACCCACACTAAAATCGTCATCTGTAGGTAGTTCGTTTAAGCGTATTTAGGCCTGAAACCTAAGGCTCCATATATTTTACCCGAACTTCGCTCCCATCGCAGGGAAACATCAGCCGTCTCGTTATACAACTCGGAGAAAGCGCTTGAATGGCGGCGTAGTGCCACCAATGGTTGTTTAGACAATCTATCTTGACTTTGGGACTGGTTGAGATTTGCAGAGTTGGCATTCAAAGATCATCCGCAGCCCGGTGCCAGCGAGATGCTCACGGCTGAAGGAGCGAGGCGCATTCACACCAGCCAGCCCTGTGATTTGTAGATACCCACCTATTTGGGCATCGATGCATAGAGACCCCATTATTCTGTTATGTTAAAACCACGCATGCCCCGTACGGAGTATAGCCCATAATACTGCGGGTTGCACCATGAGAAGCGACTTCACGGCTTGTGAGGGATATACTTGAAGTATAAGCTTTTGTTCTGCTACAAAATGTTCACTTGCACAAGGAAATAGTATCCTGCCGCGAAAGAGATGTCACAATCTTGAGTATCCAAGTCATGAGCCGCTGCCGGGCTCCATTCCTCCTCCCATTTCCAGCAGAAATAACGACACATACAAACTTATGGTTGAGCAATACCAACAACGCCCAAGGCAATGAGTACCAAGCCATCCGTTTTCCCAAACGATACCGAGCAGACGCTGAACAAGGAACAGCACCAGCCAGATTCAACTCGCTGAGCTACAGTCTTTGAAGATATCAAATACAAATCACAAGGAGTTAAAAAAGCAAGACAGGCCACCCTAGGCCTCGCGGCCAGTTCTACAAGACAAAAACAGGGGGAATCAAAATCCCAGAGACTGTCTCAGAAGCCCCTGGTGTGACCTGAAGGAGGATATCGACGCGGAAGGGGGTGGGGAGCGAAAGGATTGGGGTTGGGATAGATGAACCTGGAAGCTTCACTCGATCTACGGTCTGAGTATATATCAGCTTCTTGCCCATGTCGTCTCATTTCATCCCATCTTGGATTATCGCGTTCCCATCCGGAAGGCACCTCGTCTCGTGCTCTCAAGTTTCGCATGTATCTTTCTTCGGGGTAGAACGAGTGAGGCGGATGCTCGTATCGGGGCACTACACGGTCAGGCCCATAGGTGATAAAAGTTCTCCCTTCGATAGGGCGTGAAGTTGTATACCGATCAGTGAGGCCAAAAATCTCGGCCTCTGCATCAAGTCTTCCTTGGTTGTTATAAGCCGCGGCCAGTGCTGAATCAAACGCAGGAGCAGCAAGTGGGATATCAGGGACAGAACGAGGCGTGTAAGGATCGTACAGGCGAGGTTCTGGTGAGTGAACGACTCGATCATCTCCATAATACTCTCTGCGATGCTCTCGACGTTTACCACGGTTGTGGGCTCGTCCCTTGCGGGTATATTTCCTTGAATGCCTCCCCGACCTGGAGCTGATCGTGGTGTTTTCGGAGCTGCTATAGTCCGATTCGCTCTCGGTGTTGCTCGTGGATCCCGATGAGGTACTTGAATCGTCATCATCGTGGTACTTTTTGTCTCTGCGTGGTGTCACTTTGGGGATATTAGGATTGGGCTTTTGCAGAGGCGGCAACGGCGGCGGCGGCGGCATATTCATGAGCCGTGGCGGTCCCCCTCCCCCTCCTTGTTGCTGTGGCTGTGGTTGGGGTTGGGGTTGGGGTGGTGCCGGTCTGTTCATTTGCGCCATCTTCTCGGCTTTCTTATTCTCCATTGTGTGGTATAGGGTCATCGGGTTTAGATCCTCGCGCGGGGCCCGCTTCACATACACCGTAATGGATGCGGTTACCCGTTCCTTCGAGCTCTTCCTGGCGGGCATGAATTTGGAGTCCAGCTGCACAAGCGAAAATTCAAAGTTGGGGTCCATCTCTGCCGTCTTTAGGACATCCAAGACCCGAGTGACCTGGCCTTGCTGGAAAGGCTTGAGATTTTGCTTTTTTGTCGCCACAGTGGATCGGCCCTCGTTCAACTTCTTGATTTGTTTCGACAAATCTTCTTGAGTCCATGACTCCTTTGTGATTACAGCCTTCGCCCAAGTAGCTTTCTCCCTCGAATCACGCGGAACACGCCGTTGGATCGTATGTGCCTCGTACGTGGTCAGTCTCTCTCTGCATTCGTCGTCATCTAATGCCGTTCTTGGTGTGATATCTGAGAAGTGGGTTGAATCAACCTGTCGTCGAGTTTGGGCCTGGGAATTTTGTGGAACACCGGGAGGAGGCTGAAAGCCAGGAGGTGGTCCGGAGGGTCCACCGGGAGGACGCATATGGGGAGGAGGTGCTGGTCCTGGGGGCCCCAACCCAAATGGCCCAGGTCCAGGGCCTTGTCTATTAGGTAGAGGTGGGGGTGCTGGGCCATTGCTGTTAGCCATGGTGATTGATATTGGTATGTAAGTTATGATCGATATTGACTGAGCCTTGAGTCGATGAGAGCGGAACAGTTGAGCGACAAGAGAGGTAAGTTAGTAGCTCTGTGAGATTTCCAGTGTACGGCGATCAAAGTTATTAACTACGTTTTGGCATCAGAGCCGCAGAGATAAAGCTAGGGATTTTTTGCTCGTGGGAAGTGAGGCGAGCAGATGTCGAGCAAGAGGGTGTGCGGACGCCCGGTGCTTATAGAACGGCTGCATTGCACGGCCTATTCCACGGCACCTATTCGCTGCGGTGTGGCTTTTGAGATGGCGTCCATTCTAAGTCACCGAGTCTGGGGGAGGGAGGCTCCAGTTGGGGCATGTCATTCTCGGCCGGACGCACCTTACGCCACGAGTGGCCGAGTAGGCATGCATAACAAAGGCAAGACGACAAAGAAATTGTTATCTCTTGCAATATTTCTGCAACAATCGATTCGTCTCTTGATGGGTCAAAGTACTTTTCAAATCGGGGCGCGCATATACTTCTGCTGCAGTACTATCCCCTCAAAAGCACAAAGGTACAAAGGAAAAAGCAAAGGCATCATGGCAAGGCTCGTAGGCAACCACTCGAGCCATACAACAGCTCCGCATCTCTGAGGCTCTCATGATCTCATGCTGCCGCCTGGCGAGGCTACACGCCCACAGCAGGTTCATACTAGCCAGGTCAAGGCACTCTTCAAGGCGCTCTCGAAGCTCAATCGCAGCACTACTGTAAGATGTTCAGCTTCTATGCGCGATTTTATATTGCCGTTGCTGGGATCATCGACGTCGGAATTGACGGAACAGATAGGAGGGATGATTGATGCTGGCTAAAAGATTTCAACTTGGCAAGGAGAGAGAGCCATGGGGTTTGATTTTTGAGGCATCCGGATCACTGGCTGTGGTTTCCCCTCCGCACCTTTCCCTCCGATGATGATCGATCCCCTCCGCCGAGACGACAAGACTCCCTCCGCACAAGGCAAAAGGCAAGGCGAAGCAACGCCATGGATATCAATATTGCCTTTACGCCCGGGCAAGGCCGAGTCGGAACCACGAGACCTTTCTTTCCGTGGCGCCGCGCTCTTGGCTCACCGAAGAACCATGACCCGCGCCGACCGAGTACATTCTCGTGTCGCCAAACGTATGTACACAGGGCTCTGGATCGCAGTGTCTGGACCAGTAGCCGTTATTTGTCAACAGAAGAAGAAGCTCTCTGCCAGCGCGGGGCGAATGCAAGCCACTCAAGCATCTGCAAAAGAGTACATCCTTCTTTCCTGTGTATTTTCCTTCCCCCAGCGGGCTGGGCTGGGATGATGGATAGGACTGATGGCAGAGAGGTGAGGGGGATAATGGGAGAGCAGTTGGATTTGGGGGTGGGGGTGGATAGTCTATAGCGCACACCCTGCTCGTGCGCGGCGGCAATGCATACGCCCGCCCCATTGCTTCTACAGCAAAAGGCAACAACAAAGCAATAAAGTACTCTCGTCACCAGCACTCCCACCACAGTATCAGCGTTAACTCCCGAAAATCATAAGCCATCATATCATATTTACATCACTCACATATTCAAGGTCTTGGCAAGCAATTCCTCCGCCTACCTCCCTACAATACCGACGAAGAATAAGAAAAAAAGTCCCCGAACAACTAACTACCCACGACGGACAATAATACATACAAAATCTTCATGCCCATAACATCAACAAGTGCATATAGCCCTAGGAAATATTCCAGATCCCCTAACCCGTCCGACGTCCGTACTCATTCATGGCTCGGATGCGTACCCGGCTAAGACCTACCTACCTATCCATCCGATCGAGAGGGTCTTGTCTGTCTGTCTGTCTATGTTCCGAGTCCCGATGGGAAGATCGACATATTATGTAAAGGAGGGAGGGAAAAGGGAAAAGAGTAAGGGATCGACGTCCGTATTATTCTGCTCTTCTTTCTTTTTTCTTCGTGATCGGATGGGATAGGATAGGATGGGATGGCATGAGATAGGTCCCCGCTGCCCTAGGTACATACCCTACCCTACCTACCGAACGATTACCTACCGTTCTGTACTCGGTGTGCGAGGCCAGAGCCGCATCGTCCATGGGACTCGGGATGTTACGTTATTCTGGTTGGTCAGCGATTACTGTTCCCATTATTGTGCATAGGCGGATAGTCGGTCGGGGTTTGGAGGTCAATCGGCGTAAGTCAGTCAATGTTGCTGCGCTTTGAAGATGGTCTTCTCGCAGAGCCGCCTTCTATGCATCTACAGCTCAATAACACCAGCTTCAGGCACATCGAGTCACATAACAACAAAGTAGCAAAGCAGAGAAAACCGGTTTCTCATTGTCTATCAGTATCCCTTCCTGCTACCCTCCATCTCCCATCATCCCAAAACCCCATCACTCCATGCCGCTATATGATCTTACACACGTCCCTAACCCCATCCAAACCCCGTCAGGTCATTAAAGCTATTAGGTAGAATCACATCTCACCCCCAGTCCCTCGTCAAATAGAGGGCAAAAGATGTTCCAAAGAAAAATAGAAGTGTGAAACGCCGTGACCATGCAACTACAAGCGGTCATCCCCATCAATTATGTAGCCAGGACTGCAAAGGGTATCTTGTGCGCGTACAGAGTGCGCCACGCCAGAGCGAACGATCGACAAGAAGGAGTAATGTACAATAGCACTTGGACTAGAAAGAGAAAGGCCCTGTCGCCGTCCCGTCCAGAATGTTAGACTAACCAACGGCTGGGTGCGGAGTATCCGTCGAGGAGACGCGCGACATTCGAGATATAGTGTTCATCCGACCCAAGGTCCGCGAATCTAAGCCCAGTGCTCCCTGTCATGTCCTGGCTCGAGGCTCCCATTCATTGCAAAGTCCAAATCACCGCAGAGGCTTCTTGACGTCTTGCACGCCATTCGCGATGATTTCTCGCAACGTCCAGCGAGGTGGCTTGACCACGCCTTGCAGGCCGTTCGCTTTCTGCCACTCCTTCTCCATCTCTGGGGTCACACCATCGGGAAGGTTTTCCGCGCCGCCCGCAACGCCAGTAGAGAACTTGAGCTGGAGTACGTTACCAATCTCGTCACAAGCAGCCAAGAGACGGTCCATGTCGTCCTTGTTGTGAGCCGCAGACACACAGAAGCGTGCTCGGGAGGAGATGAGCGGAGTAGCAGGGTATCCAACAATAACGACTGAGATCTTCCGCCGAAGCATTTCGTGAGAGAAGGCGGGCATCTTCGCCGGGTTGTAGAGGACAATGGGAATAATAGGAGAGTCATCGTGCCCGTAGACAATGTAGCCGAGACGCTTCAATCCAAGTCGGAGATAGCGAGAGTTGAAAGCAATGCGCTGGAGACGCTCTTCTCCTTGGCCAGGGACAAGCTCACCAGAGATGATCTTGACAGCGCTGAGAATCTGCATGAGGACGGGAGGAGCGGGCGATTCACCATAGATGGTTCCTGCGTTAGTCACCCGGAGCTTATCGATAATGTGCTTCTCAGCTGCAACGTATCCTCCATTTGCACCGAATGACTTCGTCAGAGTGCCCATAAGAATGTCAACCTCGGAAGGATCAATGCCGAAATAATCGCAGACCCCACGTCCGCGAGGGCCAAGAGCTCCGATGGAATGGGCTTCGTCGATGAAGAGGTGGAACTTGTATCTCTTCTTAAGCTTCAACAGACCAGGGAGATTGCACATTGTCCCTTCCATGGAGTACAGTCCCTCGACAACGATCAAGATCTTCTTCCATGGGCGATGCGTACGTGGCTGTCCCTGGGAGATGAACTCTCGGAGCTTTTTCTCAAGATCGTTCATGTCATTGTGCTTGAAGGAACTGATCATGGCGCCAGAGAGACGTGCCCCGATACGGATCGACGCGTGGTTCAGCTCATCCGAAATGATGAGGCAACCCTTGCCAACCAATGCAGGGAAAGAGGTTGCATTCGTTGCGAATCCCATGGAGAAAACCATCGCGGCTGGCTTGCCGACAAACTTTGCAATTCTATCCTCTACTTCCAGGGCCAGATCAGAGGTGCCAACATCTGCACGAGGACTGGCAGCACTGACGCCGTACTTCTTGATAGCCTCTTCCACAGCGTCGGCGCATGGACCCTCTGATTGGGCAAAACCAAGGTAGTTGTACGAGCTCATGTTGAGTGTTTCTGTATATGTCCCGGTGAATTGGAAATGCTCATTGAAGTCGTCTGTCTTCCGGTCCATGAGCGTGATGTATCTCCCCGGGACGCCGGTGATGGGCCGAGCGAAACAATCGTCAATCCTCATCTTCAATCTCCGCACATAGAAATTGTCAAAGTCGCTATTCAGAGCCGCGTAACCATTGGCAGCTTTCAGGTGTCGGTAATGCTCGGGCCTGAACCGCTTGCCGAAGAAATCTCTGATATGACCGAAGATGATGAGAACGAGGTAGCTTATGTACGTTGTCAAGAGGTAATAGTATGGTGGTTCGTCCATGATGGGTTCCGGGAACTCTTCCCCCATATGCTTACTGACATAGCGATGGCTCTGGCTCCCAATAGGCGCGAACTGAGCGTCGATGCGCGCCTGCTTCTTAGCCTCAGCCACAGACGGAGGCTGGAAAAGCGTGGTCGGAGGCTCATCCATGTTTGCCTCTCCCCCCTTGGCTGTGGACAGGGAAATCGTTGGTAACGACAGAGAGGGCGCGCTAATCTGCGGAGATGGATTGTTCAGGAGGTGTTGCTGCTGCGCTGCCACCGCAGATAGGAGCGCCGCCTGCGCAGATTGCTGCTCCTTGCTCTTCGGGGAGGAAGAGAAGAATTGGGACAATCTATTAGCCTTGGAAGTCGAAGGCCTGCGGGCGGTGGGCTTCTCTGAAGGTGGGATGGCAGTCGCGGTATTGGGAGAACTGGCGAATGGATTACGTGGAAGTCTTTGAGGCATTGTGAACATGAACCGGGCTGTCCTCCTTTGAAAGGCGAAGACGGTGGATGATGACCGGTCGACGGTGGTCTATCGAGATTTGTGTGTGTACTTGCAAGAGAAAGGAACGATCTAATTGTCGGATGTCGTGTCCTATGCGTAAGCTGCGTGAATCGACTTCAAGTCTGTCGGACGATAAGACACGCGAGCTGCTTGGACGATAGTAGTACAGTGGTCAAGGATAATCAAAATATGGCCGTGTCTAGAAGAGCAATGCATGTCAGTTGATGTATGTTTGAGAAGCGGGTTGATCTCGACAGATAGGGAGGAGAGTTGTGATTGATTGTGGCGACAAGGTCAGGAACGATGAGAAGCGGTGAAGGGTTGGGCTTAGCAGGTGAAGGAGCCAGACAGACAGAACAAACAGCCTCCTGAGACCAGTCCTGGTGGGCAAATACAAGAATGAACAAGTAGATGGGATACATACGGGCGGGGATTATGCCAATGATGATGATCTTGAAATTGAGACGCCGGTTGATGACGATTAGGCGCGAGATCACCAAGTTGAGTTCGAGATTCACGTCCTAGAGTGGAGGTGAGATCAAGGTCGCGAGGAAAGCGCGTGTCTTGGTAGTGATTAAGGCGGTGGTGGTGGTGCCAGGGAAGAAGCGTCCACAACACGCGTTGACGCTGACGTTGGTTGACGTTGACGTTAACACCGTCCACCACAGGATCAACGGCCGGTTGATATCAGCGGCGGTGGGATTGGACGGTGGAGTTGAGGACAAAAGACAAAAAGAACGAGAGAGGGAGAGAGAGGGGGGGAGGGGGGAAAGTAAGAGAGAGAGAGAGAGGGAGAGCGGGAGATGATGGGATGTGAAGATGAGGCCCGTGAGAAATGGAACTGAATCGCCGATGCATCCGCAGATTTTGTCCTTCGAAAGGGGCTCGGGCACTCGGCGCTTGGCTGGCCCAGTGTTTCTCGTCTTTTACCAAATTACAGTTTACCATGTCCCGCCGGGCCGTCTAAGCCTCTTCCTGCCTAGCCCCACCGCTGCGAGGCGACACTAGCCCCGATATATACCCCATCCGTTCGGTTGCGACCCAGTTATTACCCAGCTATCGGGCCCCTAGCACGCATCCAGCGGCTTGCTGGCGGCGTTATACCGTAATAGTATTTAAATATGAAATTACAGAAATTCAAGGGTCATCCTCATGCAGGAGGCCGGAAACATTCCATCGCGGCCCTTGATTGGTCGAGGGCGCTGCTGTGCGTGCTGCGTTATGCGGGGGTTGTGCAGAGTTGTGCAGAGCTATGCATCATCACCCACGACGGTAGTGAAATCATAAGATGAGGACTCAGGAGCCTCAGCTATATAACGTACCCTCACATTCGTCAGACCATGTTAATATGAAAAACAATATAACCCAACATTACAACACTATACAACATTACCTAGGTATATAACATCAGCAACCTCCACATCCATCGCGTGATCGCTGATCCCTCCTTTGGCCATGATGCCTCGAATACTACCTTACTCACGCACGTAAACATACGGTGTGCAGTAGAAGCGTGTCTGGCAGCGTGATTTCTACGGAGTACCGCAGAGTCGATCGCTGCAGCCCCCTGCTGACTAAGAATACACCGCTCCGTCCCTCCTCACGCGAGCACGTGAGACGAAAAGAGGGCGGAGGCGGGCGGAGAGCGGAGCGCGGAGAGGGGAATGAGCCTCGGTCTCCCGTATCGTTTACCCCAGTATTCTTTTCTGTGGTAACGGGGTTGTCTTCTTCCACCGAGCCCGGTGTGAATAGCAATACTGTACACGTCTTTTTATTATCCTATCTGGATCTCTACTGTAGATCTTCACTCGCCTCTTCCACCTCCCCGTGACCCCCCTTTTCCGGACCCCTCCCGCGTCCCTCCCCGACTATCGATCTAGAGTACCTTATATACCTTATATATACACTATATATATATAGTATTCCCCTCGCCCTCCCCCTCGAAGTCATGGGACACACCAAGTCCCGTGATCCCCCTCTCTGGGAAAACCAGCATCCTACACGCAGCTCCCTGTGGCAGTTCCTTCAGATCATCAACAAGAAGTACGGCAAGGATCTCAACTCCTACCAGGGACTGTATGATTGGTCCATTGACAGCTTCCCCGAGTTCTGGGAAGAAGTATGGGCTTTCACCGGCGTACGCGCCGTCCCCCTTGCTTCCAAGGAGGACGTGAAGCTCCAGAATGGACAGGCGTCCGAGAAGAAGCCCTTCAGACATGTGAGTGAGGCTCTTGTCCCTTCAAGCAAGCCACGAGTTACGGCTTCAGATGCTGCAATTTGAAGCTCTGGGCGTGCTCCATTGTCAATTTGAGTCTCAATTCAAAGCTATTAGTTGGGTTGTCGTTGAAATATTGCCGTTTCTATACTCTACGGGGTATATACTCTCACAATATCGTAACGTCACTCGCTATGTCGTTGATGCTTCAACGATCTGACACTTCTCTACTCATCCAACTCATTTGTGGAATAGCACTGACCCCACCAGGTCGTCGCTCGCGATGCTCCCATGTTCCCCCGGCCCAAGTTCTTCGACGGCTGTACCTTGAACTTCGCTGACAATCTCCTCTACCCACGAGATGCGCCCGATGCTGACAGTCCCGCCCTGATCTCGGTGACTGAGTCAACTAAAAAGACCATCTCGTGGAAGGCCCTGCGCGACAAGGTGCTGCAGCTTGTGCTGGCCATGAAGGCCCACGGAGTCAAGCCCTGTGACCGCGTTGCAGGTTTCCTTGGTAATCATGCCGACACGGTTGTTGCCATGCTGGCTACGACTTATCTTGGGGCAATCTGGACCGCCGTTAGTCCTGATACCGGTGTGGCTGCCGTGTTGGACCGGCTGGTTCAGATCGAGCCCGTCATGCTGTTTGCTGACAATGGAGTTGAGTACAATGGGAAGATCCACCCCAGTACCGCGAAGACCAGAGAGATTGTCGAGGCGTTGAAGGAGCTCAAAGCTGTTGTCATATTCCAGACCGTGCCAGGAGAGATCGATACCACGGGTTTCAAAGTAGCACGTGGCCAGGCATGGACGCACGAGGGGTTTCTTCAAAGGTAAGCCAGGGAAGAGATCCCAATCTCCAAGGCCAGCCCGCTAAAGCACACATATCAGCACCCCCCCTTATAGCGATAGCCCAGATCTCCAGGGAAGCCTACGGACGATGTTCTTGCCCGAGCATCCCGTCTATATCCTCTACAGTTCCGGCACTACAGGAAAACCCAAATGTATAGTCCACTCCGCGGCCGGTACGCTCATTCAACACAAGAAAGAGCACGTTTTGCAGGTAAGCATTCAAGATTCATTATTTCTGGTTTGATGTTGGCTCCTCTCTACCCACATAGCAAGCATAAGGAGAGCTCAATCACCGGTGGCGTTCGATATTGGACAGCAGGAGTCTAGTGTCGATCTGGTTTCAAATGCACCTTGTTGTCCAGTTACGGGATGGATTAAACTAACTTATAGCCAGTGTGATATTCGACCGGGGGACCGCCTCTTGTATTACACAACCACGTCTTGGATGATGTGGCACTGGTTAGTCTCTGGCCTCGCATCCGGCGCAACGATCGTCCTCTATGATGGGAGCCCATTTAAACCACACGGCGACCTTACGATGCCCAAGCTCATCGAGGAGCTAAAGATCACTCAATTTGGCACCTCAGCCAAATACCTGAGCATCCTCGAGCAGAACCAAGCCCAGCCCCTGAAGGCTGGAATAGACCTCAGTTCTCTCAGAGCCATCTACTCCACCGGATCTCCCCTGGCGCCAAGCACCTTCAGATACGTCTACGACGCATTCCCCAAGACAATCAACCTAGGTAGTATCACGGGCGGCACGGACATCATCTCCCTCTTCGGCGCGCCTAGCCCAATTTCCCCCGTCTATGAAGGGGAGATCCAAGTCAAAGGGCTCGGGATGGCCATCTGCGCCTTCGACCCCTCGGGCTCCAAAGTGCAGGACGGCGAACCAGGCGATCTCGTCTGCCTCAAGCCCTTCCCCTCCCAACCCGTGGGCTTCTGGCCCCAGAAATCCATCGCCCTCCCCCCAGTCTCCGGCGCTGACTCCTCGATCCTGAAACTCCCCCAGTACGACGCTGCCAAGTACGAGAGCAGCTACTTCGAGACCTTCCCGGGCGTCTGGCACCATGGCGATTTTGTCCGCTTCGACCCCGTGACTGGCGGCATGGTGATGCTGGGCCGCAGCGACGGCATCTTGAAGCCGGCGGGCGTGCGCTTCGGCAGTGCCGAGATCTACAACGTCTTACTGAAGCACTTCGCCACGGACGTCGAAGATTCCCTCTGCATCGGGCAGAGGCGCGAGTCGGACACAGACGAGCGGGTCGTGCTGTTCCTGAAGATGCTGGAGGGGAAGCAGTGCACGCCAGACCTGAAGGCGCGCATCAGCTCCGCCATCAGATCGGATCTGAGCGCCCGCCATGTCCCGGCTATCATTGATGAATGTCCTGAGATCCCCATTACGACGAATGGGAAGAAGTAAGTCCCTCACTCTCTCCCGCCCTGGCTATCACTGACATTTCAATAACTAGGGTCGAAGTAGCAGTCAAGCAGATCCTCTGCGGCATGAACGTCAAGACGTCAGCCAGCGTCGCGAATTCAGAGTGCTTAGACTGGTATCGCGCATGGGCTCAGAAGCACGAGCCAGTTTCCCTTTCCTAGACGAGTAGCGACGCCTACTACGACCCTTGAATCAGGGGTAACGATATCCACGATAGACATAGCATAGTAGATGATAAAGATAAAAGTCAAAAAATAAACATCTAGATATCCATCTACCCATCTACCCAGCGTAAAACAAAGCATTCATTCCTCCCCTCTCCCCCCTTCTCCCTATCATCCATATATTCCACACCAACTAACCATCACCCTCCCCTTCCCTCTCCCCAAGTCCCATCACAGCACCGCCCCACAACCAACTCATGCACAGTCCCCAGCATCGGACATGAGTGCGGCTGCCGATCCGCCTCTAAGTCCGCACAGCGCGTATACCGCGTCGTTAGGCACCGACAGCTCGTGTAGTGCGTTACTGTCAGGGTACACATGGTACGCTGCGATGAAGGGGGTGTGGGCTCTTCTGTGTGTGTGCGTGTGTGTTGATCGATGTATTTTGGGGACCTGTATCGTCTTTCTTTGGAAGAGTTTGAGGAGAGAGGTTGAGAGAGAGGGAGAAGAGGAGGAAGGAAAAGCGAGGGAAAGGCGGGGTGGAGTTACTCATGATATCCATAAAGCAAGCAAGCAAGCAAACAAACAACAAGCCAAGCAAATAAACAGCCAGCTTCTTCGACTCACATTACATCACAACAGCATCATATCAGTTCTAATTTCGAGCCAAACGCCCAAAAGCACAGTGTCTGCATGAATTTAGGCCACCATATCGCGCATCATTAAGTCCAGCTCGGGGTTTTCATGGCTTGCAGGGCAGTTTGAAGGATTAGGGCCATGGGGGGTTGTTTCATTGTTGGGAGTGAGTAGGAACGCTGCATCATCATTTTCTAGGATGGGGTCGGGGAACTCATTCGAGGTATCCGGGACAAGTCCTACCAGTGCTGTTGTGGACATTACTCCCTTCCTTCAGACCTTTTCAATAGACATTTCAGGTATTCCGCACCTTACGTGCCTCAACTCACGGAAGGGAGCAATTCCACGGCTCACGGCCATCTCGTGGAGTGTCTTCCCCCCAAGTTCTTAATTGGACACCAAGAATTAGCGGCACATGCAATCATCTATCACAAAGGGAAAAGGAGTGAGTTTTGTAGCTGAGAATTGTTCTGCTATTATCGTAACTAAAGGATTGCGAACGACTACTAGATGCCACAGACCCATGTGAGCTAGTGATCATCATGATCAGCCTCTTGGAAATAAGCAAATCGTGAAACCTCGATGTTCGTTTCCACCAAGTGCGTTTTGCTCGTCATCATTAGCACATTTTGAAAAAGAGCGCATGAAGTGAAAAGAAGAATGGATTCCGCAGAACCCGAAAAGAAATCCCCCCAACCGTCACAAAAACAGGATGTTGTGAAAAGAGACGATAGCCACAGAATCAAGCGAGCGGTCCATAGCATCCATCTGACCATAACGAATGAATGTGGCTCCATCTCAGGGAGAAAAGTGAAAGTCTCCACAGTTGTAGGTCTTGTGAAGTCTCCACAAAGAGGAACAGCAGGGTTAAATTGTCGCCCAGGCTTGAAGTGAAGATAGAGCGATCACAGCAACATCACTCCACTTTGTATTCAGCTAGACGAAAAAAAGGCAAAGCTCAGCTATAATGAAAGTGAGGTCCAAATAATGGAAATCGAATTGAAGGAGCCCAGAAAATCAGCAGATATGGAGCTGGTTGGTGAAACATATGTCGCTTTGAGACATGAAACGTCAACAGTCCAATTGAGACTCCTTCAGATGTAAAACATGGTATCCTTTAGGTTTTCCGCAATGCTGATATCTAGGGATGTCTGAGATGCACCGCCACTGACTACGCTTGGTGTGGCTGACGAATCATTTGGATCGAATTGATCAGAAAGGTAGCACCTCAGGCGAGTGCAGAGGAGATCTGCATAATAGGCTGGGGGACATAGACTGACGGCCTTCGTAGCACGACCAAACAGATGGCACATGTTGTGGGTCAGATCTTCCAGAGCATCTGAAGGGTTCTGGAAAGGTGGCTTAACGGGTCGAGTCCTGAGAATCTCGTCAAGGACCACATAGTAATGACCTGTGCGTGCGGTGCCTTGAAGACATGCGTGCGGCTGAAGAAAGAAGTCCCAGCCACGAACCTCTGTGACTCCACGATCCACAACAGTCCCAGGCGCGCAGTTCGAAGAGCGGTCTGCCTCTCCCTCATGCGCGGGATAAAAGCGGGTATGGTGACGTTTTCCGCAGACAGCAATGGTAAGCTTAGGATACCCTTGCTTAGTAGCCGTAGCAGGATATGCCTGCCTGCATGCGTTGCGGATCAAGGGGAGCTCTTGCTCTATGACGAGCTGATATTGACCTTCTGACACACCATCTCGGTAAATGATGATATTTTCGGGGAGCTGCCTGTTGCGCTTCTCCCAAAGCTTCAGACGAGATAGGAAGAGTGATTCTAGGGCAGAGACCATCTCCTTTCGCCCTTCCTGTAAGCTGAACGCCCCAGGCCATTGGCCCAGAAATTTATCGACGCTCGCAACAATGCCTGCAGCACTAGGCGCACCCTCTTTAGAGCCAGGCGACGGATGTGTGACATCGAGGCCCACAACCATCGTCTTCCCTTCGGCAATGATGCCGAGTTGTTTTGGGTCGAGAGTCTGGTTGATCCCTCCTGCTTTGAGGTTAAACTTCAGCGAGATGTTCCCGAAGTATTGTTCTTGTCGCTGGGGCTTCATGAACTTTTGTGCAACGACGCACACAGTGTGAATTCCAGCCTTGGTATCTGCAACTGTCTTGATGCTGTTGTAGATTGCAACATCATTATATGGCAAAATGACAAGCACAAATCTCGGCCTGGACTTTGCGTCGTACATTCGCCTGAAGATTGTCTTGATCACCTCGTCGTTGGCCCCTTCAAGGCCATCCTGTAGAGTTATGACAGGTGGTGGAGGGTGTTGGATAAATCCGTCAGCGTTGATACCAGCATTGGCCAGGAAATCAGCAAACTTCATCACAGTATCATTAACGTGACGTTCATTGAACGGGGTGGACCCTCTGTTCGATTTGAACCAGATATATGTCCATGGTCCAAGGGCACTAGCCGTGTGAAATCTGGTGTTGATCATGTTCCAGCTTCCGAATTTCGGGACTATGGACATCTCTCTATTCCTCAAGTCCTTATACTTGATCGCAGGAGGAGGTAAGAGACGAGCAGCAACGGTGATTAGGCTGCGCCCAACCTGAAGACCCATTGTTGCCTAGCCTGTGTTAGCATCTTAATTAAAAGAAAACTTGTAACAGAACTTACCAAAATCGAATTCGGGGACGGGTTTAGCCCAAGAACGGCCTTTCCATCATCAACAATAGAGGTACCATTCTCCCACGGCTTTCTGCAGGCAAAAGTAATCATCTGCTGAGTCTGGTCTGGACTCAATCTTCTTTTGATTGTTTGCCCGGGAAGGACAACGCACACTTCCGCGGGAAGGTAGCTGGGGTTTTCTCTATTCCCAACGTTGACTACGGGAAGATTTTCTTTCAATGGGATGTTCGGGTACTCTGAAGATAGATCAGCAACCTATTACTAACAAATTTAGCCAAACTTACTCGCTTTGAAATAGTCAAACACAGAAATGTATCTGTTTGTGGGCAGGGCAGGGCCCGTGGGTTTTTTGGGTGGCTTGCCCTTGCCTTTGGATGTCCCTGCTGCCGGAGGGGCTTCTCCAAGCCAGAACTTCACATCCCTTGGACCTGCACCAAATGATGCAATTTGTGGCGGGTGTTCATCGCTGCGACCATCTTGTGGATGGGCCAAGCCGAAGATGGTCTTAATCCGGGGAATTTCCTGGTTGGTTTGCTTCGATTTCTTGGCCGGAAGATGGATAACTTTGACACGAATGCGCTTTATCTTTTTCTCTAGCGTCACCCGGTTTCCAGTCCCCATCTTGGGAAAGAGTTCACTCAGACGATCAGGCTGGAAGAAAACGCCATGGGTCACATTAACGTTAAGAAGGAGGCCGCCAGTAGCGGGACGGACACTTTGGAAGTACCCGCGTAAAGATTCCAGACCGCCACCGAGAACCTGGATATTGTGCAAGTTCCGCTGGCTCCTATCAACAGAGAAGTGACGATTCTGGCCGATAGAAACCACACCGTCGTGTGACTGGGGATGGTGACCGAGAAGCGCATTCAGACCTTGGAGAACTTCTGCCTTGTGAGGGAAAGCAGGCCCAGTGGAGGTGGCCGAGAGGTAGTTGACAAGGTCCGAGACAGCAAGAGAGATTGGAGTGACGACCCTCACCGTATAGGTGATAGCGCGCTCCAGAGCCTCATCTTCACCCTCAGCACGATAAGGAATGGCGACATGGTAGTCTGGCGGGATATTCAAGGGCTGGCGGCTTATAATCATGGACTTCCATTCAGTACCAACGCCAGCAAACTCGGGCAACTCAAGAAGGAGTTGAAAGATACGCCTGAGCTTCTTCCCAGTCGCTTCGGGCGTCACCTCGACGCTGTATCGAGTGAGGGTCAAGTTCGGGGCAGTCTGGATTTTGAAGTAGTTCGCGTAGACGGCAATCTTTCTGCCCTGTGTCCCATGACCGGGGCGAAGGGGGAACGCAGAAGTCAGCGCGAGGTTCCCCAAAGCTCCGATGCCGCCGGCATTTTTCATGTACGCATTTTCAATGCTCAAGACATTCCCATCTGGGGGAGCATAGGGGTTGTTTGGGTCCCTATACGCAGCCGTTAGAAAGGTCTGAAAAGTGGTTCGTAGAATGGGAGAAACAAGGACAGACGGAGGGCTAGATGTCAAGAGATGGAGTTGCAAAAGGAGAAGAATAAGAAGAATAGAACTAATAGAAATGCTTTACCTGAAGACCCTGACCTCCTGAGAAGCTCCTCCTCCACCGTAGCCCCCTCGGCCTCCGCGGGATCCACGATCGCTGCTGCGGTCGCTGCCTCCACGGCTGCCACCACCGCGGCTGCTGCCACGCTCACTGCTCCCCCGGCTGCCTCCGCGGTCACTGCCGCCGCGACCGCCTCCTCGTCCTCCGCGTTGGGATGACGACATGGTCAACGAATGCCCGTATCAAGTGGATGGAGGACTCGAGCACCAGAGTTGGACGCGTCTGGCAGGTTGGGATGGAGGGTAAGGGATGTAGGATAGACGTAAGAGGGTAATTGAAGGTGAGGTTGTCGAAGCTCGGAGCTTCTTGATGACGGGTGGTGTTGTGGAAGTTCTGGGGATTTCTGGCAGGACGTCAGTTTTAAGTATTTCTCGATTGCGTGAACCATTGGCTCAAATAGGATTGGAGCTGAGGTGGGCAAGCGAGAAACAGTGAGGGAAGGAAGGGAGGAGATGGATAGGGAAGGAACCACGCACCTGCCTCACGCGCGAGGAGAGAAGGAAGAAGAAGAAGAAGAAAAGTGAAGTCGGTCGACGATGAGACGGAGAAGGGGGCGGTGAATTGATATCTACCTGTCTTTGCTCGCCGTTTAAGGGAGAAGGACGAACAAAGGGGTTGATATGGTGTTGGATGTGATGTTGGATGAGCGGTGAAAGAAGAGGTTGGTCTCCCGTTCCCACGCGTGCAGCCGCGTTGCTGGGGGCGAAATGTGTTTGATTACCTGGGAACCTGATGTGGGGCGGGGATGAGCGGCTGAAGAGAGAGAGAGGTATGAAAGAAATAAGAGAAAGGAGAAATAAGAGAAATAAGAAAGAGGAGAAAGGTAAAAGGAACGAAAGAAAGGTGACGATAATGGCCTATGACGAGATGCGAATCAGAAAAACCGATATATCGCGATGGTGAAGATGGAGGTTTACGCAAGGCTGCAGGCAAACTACAAGGGACATTAACTACAATGCTACACCACAAGATAGAACCCCGGCCTCCCCTAATTCGGATGCTCATCCCGCATGTGATGAGTCGAGCTGTTGTCATTAAGGTATTGCTGTGGTTTGATAGCAAACAAAGAAATCAGAATCCGCAGTACCTTATGCACGCAGTATTGCACGTTGGGCTGAGAAGCGGAAGGGTCTGAATTATTGATTTTATGCAACGCGGACTGCATCTCTCACACATCACATTCCACCCGGACAAACCCTACCTATATGGATGTAGTCCTGTATACGGTTTGCAGCTGCCAGCATTCAGGGGCGCAACAACCACAATACTCCGTACAACTTGGCCCGAGAGGATTGGATGGAGGGAAGACAGGCCAGGTCTCTGATTGGTGGGAAGATTAGTACAATCTGCGTTTTTGCTGACGCCAACCAAAGACAAAGCAAAAAAAATAACAGGCCACGGAGGCGAAAAAAGAATGGCAAAAAGAATTTGGGACGACCCAGGGAAGATTCGAACTCCCAATCTCCAGAGCCGAAATCTGGCGCCTTAACCATTAGGCCACTAGGCCGGAAACCTGTTGGTCAAAAGTCTTTATCTCGCTACATATGAGGGTCTGTCAATTCTGACTCCAGATGCGGCCCCTCTGATTCCTTGGAGGTACCTCCCTACCTAGTCAAGCATCGACTCATTTTCGTCATTGCTTGGTACTTTATGCTGTCAGCAAGTCTTCTCGGCGTTCACATCGCATAGTCTTCAAGAATGGGGGGAACAATTCGACTTCTCTCTTTGGTCTTGATGTTGAAGGATACAGTCGAAGGAGCTTCTCCTAGGGCCTTTTTTTACACCTTGCCAATCTGCGATCCTGCCCTCTGTACCCTGATCAGCATGCTCCGCGGAGGTAGTTTCCCCGCAAACTTTCTCCACACTTCATCTCAATTCATGGAATATTGTTCTGCCGAGGTGGAGAGGGCGGCCATCCACAATATCCGTTAAGCTTTCCTTGACAGGTACAAACATAGACGGCTCAACATGGGTATCTGTGGAAGCATGCGAGTATGTAGATATTCTGTAAGGGCGTTGATAGATTGGACGGCCAAATATAAATTTTCTCCTTCCTTTCAATTTGAAATGCTTTTGTTTAGTTGCGGATATCTTGCATGTGTTGACCTTTCTTCTCAATACATCTTCTTAAATCCCTAATTGAACGAGTCGGTATGTTGGGTATACAATCTCTAGTTCTCTTCCTGGCTGCATTTTCCTCCCTCGTCTTGGCTTGGGATATCAGCAATGAAAATGATCGTCACGGCTGTCAATTGTATTCCAGAAACCCTCTCGAAGGTTGTGATCGAGACAGGACTCTTTTTGTGGATGCTGTAGGTGGCAATTCTGAATTCACCACTGTGCAATCAGGTAAGAAATTATTGCACCTCACTCGGAGCCCCTAACTAACAAGAAATAGCCGTTGCTTCTTTACCAAATAATACTGGTAGGACTACCAAAGGTCCGAAGGGCAGTCCAAACTTACTCACGAGGTTCAGATACCTATATCATTCTCGTTGCTTCTGGAAACTATACGGAGCAGGTATATGATGCTTCTATTCTATTTATTCATTCCAACAAAGCTGACAGCAACACTCAGGTTAATGTCACTCGACGTGGCCCGACCTATCTCTTAGGCCAAACAAGACATCCACGAAACCAAGCCTATAATACAGTCAACATCATATGGTCCGCGATTGCCGTCCCAGGTTTAGACAACGCCTTTACCAGTACCCTTACCGTGGCACCAAATTTAAACGCCTCATTGACGGGTAGCGGGCCTACGGGCTTTGCGGTCCCAGACGGGACGCCGTTTGGGTGTGTAGATTTCAGGACTTACAATCTCAATTTCATCAATGACTTTGCCCCTTACTGTGAGTTCTTCAGGGGATAAGATCAGTATAATTAATTGGGAGCTGATGAATCCTAGCTGATGATCCGTCTCTCGCCCTGAGTATCAGTTATGCAAATGGGGGCTTCTATTACACCGGCTTCTACAGTTACCAAGATACGGTACAACAGTCCTACTTCTCTCATTCCCCACATCGGAAACTGCTGACGCCCGAAGATCTACGTAGGCAAGCTTGGAAATGCATACTTCAAGAATGGCGAGGTAGCCGGCGAGACAGACTTCTTCTACGGGTTCGGAACCGCATGGGTGGAGCAGACATCCATCGCGCTCCGAAACTGCGGCGGCGGCATCACCGCATGGAAAGGCACTAACACGACGTTCCCGAACAAGTACGGCGTTTACATCGTGAATTCCAATGTCCATGCCGCAAATACTTCGATCGCGAGCGTTATCAAGGGGAAGTGCGCTTTGGGAAGACCCTGGGTTTGAGCGCCCTCCCCCTACTTACTCGACGTCCCTTCCTAGAAACCATACTGATTCCAAAACCCAGAACTCACAGATGCGTTCCATCTTTGCACGCACCTATCTGGACGCCTCGATCCGCCCGACTGGCTTCATCGATTGGGATCCCGCGCGCTACGATAATTCCACCATGCAGGCCGAGTACAGAAATTATGGACCTGGCTACAATGCTACGGGCAGAGCTATGGCAGAGTTCGATGTCCAGCTGACGGAGGCGCAGTATGTGCCCTACAGCACACCGGCCCGGGTCTTTCAAACACCTGATGGGAGGTTCGGAAATACTGACTGGATTGACTTTGACGTCTGAGTGTTGCACGTGAAAAGCAAAGGGAGACGGGACCGTCGATGTCGATGTGCTGCTTGGTATAAACTGGTCATGACGCTGGATGTTAATGCGCATTCCAAATCCAGTATTTCTAGAGGATCTGTACTTAAGTATTACGAACGCCCATCTCGTCTCGCGCATATTGGATTCCGATTCCTCTTCTCGAGATATACCTGCGTCCCTTCAGTTCCATGATCCATTCATCTTGTTATGTACCCGAGTGTAGACAATTGTAGTTGGGAAAGGTAGCATCACATGAGTGCACATAGAGATAGAAGTTCGAACATATACTTGAAATCCTCACCGAGGTCTTCTGTCGTACTTCTTTCTTCCTGCTCCAAAAATATCAAACACCAATCACACACCTCTATCACATGTAAACTTCAGCAGGAGAAATATAGCTCACACCATCTGCTGAATTGGTAGGGGAAAGGGGGAGTTGGGTTGTGGTTGTGGTTGTTTTTTTAGGAGGGAGAGAGGGGGGTGGGG
>NW_020194479.1:919723-1023119 GCF_003019875.1 Amorphotheca resinae ATCC 22711
GGGGGGGGGGAAGGGGGGACTATAATGATCACTAATATTGGCCCATCAAGAATGCGAGCAAGAATGCGAGGTGGGAAAAGCGCAATATAAATGGTGATATCCAGGGGGGGGTTAGATTTAGAAGTAATGAGAAAGTCCAATGCTGGTAGCTTACTTGCCCGTCCACTACAACATAGTGACTGACCAACGAACGTCGTTGACAAGGTGAAACACTTGAGCATCATGATAACATTATCCAAGCCTACTTCTAAACAGAGTAGAAAATACACCAGTTCCAGTTCCCTCATATCTAGATACAATCATAGCTTGCTCTCGGGCACAATAAGAGATGATGCCTGTTTCAGGGTCTCTTCGGCCTCTCGCTCAATTCTCTTGCATAACTCGTCACACGTGGGGATATCATGGATAAGTCCGATAACCTGTCCAGCAGTCCAGACCTATAAATGGTTCAGTACACGAATGGTAAACAAGACGAAGAGTGATGCTTACCCCGTATTCAGGATCGCCGTTGATAAATACTTCTCTTCCTCTCTTGCCACTGACAAACGGCGCAACTTCCTCGAATTTCCCGGTCGTGCTCTCCCGTTCAATTTTCACGGCTTCGTTGGTCACCTTATTCTTATACAGACGGCTCGTGTTCTTCCATCTCCGGAGCACAAGCTGAGTATCCGTCTCCTGCGCCTTGACGATCTCCTTCTTGATATTTAGATGGATGGGCGCTTCGACTGTGCACATAAATCTGGTTCCCATGTTGATACCCTCGGCTCCAAGGGACAGGGCTGCAGCAAGCCCCTGGCCATCTGCGAAGCCTCCAGAGGCAATGAACGGAACTTTCAGGGTTTGCCGAGCCCGACTGAGAAGGATGAAGTTCGTGATATCCGTCTCTCCGACATGGCCCGCACACTCAAAGCCGTCGATACTCAGGAAATCTACGCCAAGCTTTATGGCACTCTGAGCGTGCTTGATGGTGGTGCATTTGTGGAGGATAATAGTGTTGGCAGCCTTCAATTGCTTGATGACCGGGCCGGGACTGTTTCCCGCCGTCTCGACAATCCGAATTCCCTCGTCGATAACCACTTGTGCGTATGCGCCGTAGTCCGGTGGGTTTATGGCAGGGAGAAGAGTGATGTTGACGCCAAACGGCTTGTTGGTCATGGCCTTGCATCTTCGGATTTCCTTTCGTAGATCTTCTGGCGTAGGTTGCGTGAGCGCCGTGAGAATGCCGAGTCCACCAGCGTTACTGACAGCAGATGCAAGCTCTGCGTAGCCTACCCATTGCATTCCACCTTGAACGATGGGCACTGTTGGCAGAGGGAGTCAGCATGCTTTTCACCTATAGCCTGGCAGATGAGGGGTGGACTTGCCCTTGATGCCCAGGGTTCTGGTGAGTTTTGTACTGAACGGCATATTTCCGGACCGTATCACCAAGGAAAAACAGGGGCTATTAAAGGGTCAAGAGAGATAGAAGATCGCGAAAGAAGAAAGACGTTTATATTCTATGATTCTCTTGTGTATATATAGCTCGTGAACGAGGTAAGCTTCCCCTTCCCCACGCACGATTGTACCGAGGCATGGTCGTTACCGAGGATTACTAATACACTACCCCAGGTACGTTAACTCCGCATAACCCGCACAGCTCAATTATTGCCGTAGGTAAGAGTCGAGTTTCCGGGCCTTGATTGCTCCTGTGGTCACGCTCGAAACGAGTCTATATATCTGTAGTAATCATAGGAGTTGGAGGATGAGAACTCGGTTGTCTAGAGCTTTACCTCGGGAATCAAGCTGACCGCGCGCCAATTGGCTGTGCTCATTCGCCTTGCAGCTGGGATGACGACTGAGGGCGCGAGGAATTTCTTGCATCGGGCGCTTGAAGCTTGAAGCTTGGACAGCAAACCAACCGCGCCGGGGAACATTGCTTCAATGGCCCGGTCCCTGGATGTTTCCGCTCTCCTCTGCCGTGCATATGTCATACCAGGCATTGCCAGAGGCTGGCAGCTTTGCAAGACCAGGGGGGCAGTAGGCAAGGCTATTTATTCACAAAGTTCTTGGGCAGCAATGGTCTCACGATGCGCTGGTCTCCCTTCCGAGCAAGGCTGCGTCTGACACACCTCGACGAGGCTGTCGAGGAAATAAATACTTGGCTTCCTGTCAACTTGCCACGAAGACCTTCTCGCCCTTCTAATGGCAAACCCGCTACCACCACTCGGGTGAGTGTCTCGAGGGTCGAGGCCTCATCTCGAGGTACCATGCCGCCCTCAGTGCAGGTGGCTTCCAGGCTCCATCCAGCTCTGCCTCCGAGACATTGAAGTCAGACCACCCGGCAAAGGCAGTCAGAGAGGAAGCCTGCAGTCCTCCCTCTTGCTCTTTGATCCATGGGGAAATAAATGGAGATATAAAAGGGCAGAAATGACCCGATTGGGGTCTACCCCAGCCAGCCGGAGTCTCTGTACGCGCATCCATCCTATACATAGGTACATTGGCGGGTCGGTGAATTTCCCTCCACACATATGTACGTATTTTGTACAGTTCTTTGCAGAGGTCGGTAATCGAGGACCAGAGGTCACGATAGGACTGTCCCAGCAGGACGAGATCCGAGTCGCAGGGCTGATCGATCTCATGTACCGTCTTGCTGTTTCTTCACAGCGCACACCGGTCATCAGTACCTGGGTTCCTCGAGTCAAGGATCTTCCCAGGTGACACTGACAGCTTGATCGCCGTATATCAATGTAGTAGCCACCCGTTCCTGCAGTGTATCTCGATCGAGGCAGTCTCGGCCAACCGCAGTGGCCGAGGGATACGGCAGTGCGAGGAGCAGATCATAGCTAGGTACCTGTCACCGGGACGTAGGGGGTACATCACCTGTCTAGAGGGTCTTAGAAGAAGCTTCTGTTACAGGAGCACAAAGATTTCGGGGACAACCTATTGCATCGTGGAGTGACAGAGGCTCAGACCCCGAGATCCAGACCGTCATGTATGACTGGCATCCGGAAACAGAAGACTCGGTATTCGGTGCCGTCTGGTGGCCATCCCTGTACACCACCAGGAGAGAGAGTTGGGGAATTCCGGGGACCTCTGAAGTTTGAGCGTTCCTCATCACCACGCGTTGCCGTCTTGCTCTCTGGCCTTACTCCGCACTCTGTGCTAGAGACTATCTTACCTAAGGTACCTTACATTCGTCCATGGCACATGACTAAGATCACTCACTAACACAAAAAAGCAAGCAGATCCTGTGCGATAAAGGGCTGTACACCAAACGGAGTGAAACTGCTTATTTATTGTTATTATTATTACTACTTGACCTGTGTACACCAAGAGCGAGGACAAAAGGTACACATGACAAAGGGCATTACGGAGACTCCAGGTATTATCACCTAGTACCTTACCTTACCTGTCTATTCTATTTGCTATCGTATCGCTATTTATCGGTACCTCACCTCATTACAACGGCCTATGCTTCTTGCCTACAGTACCTACCCATCTCCCTACGCACCTGGTTTTGCCCGCATGCAGCTCTGGCTCTTTGCGAGGTTTGGGTACCTTATGTACTGTATTTGTCTATTTATATCCGTTTTTAGATTTCTCCCTTTTTATTCATTCATTATTTCTTTATCGCCCAACAACAACCAGGCCTCGACCCGCCTTTTCCCCTTTCCCTATCATTGCCATCCGCCCTTCTCTCCTCCCCACGTTAGCTTTTGCTCAGCGTCTGCCCAACACCCCCCCCCCCCCCCCCCCCCACCCATCTACCTCTCCCCAATGCACCCCCCCAACGTCGTAAGGGTCTGTAGCGTTGGCTTTGCATCCTCACTAGCCCCTCTTGTCTCAAGCCTCATATTGCTTTTGTACCCCTTCCGCCGTCATTCGGTACGGTCGTACATGAGTTGTCCTATGCATCGATGGAGACAGCACACATTCAGGCCCTCCCTTTACGGATGATCGACATTACTTCTTCGACTGCATTTCTCCATCAGATGCATCATGCCGAAACAGTCTTGGGCTTAGCTGCCGTGTTGCATTGGTTGCAAACGACGCAAATTTTTTCTATCTATTCTCTTGAAGTCAGACTGCCACCTCACCGTGTCCTCGATCTTGTCCTGTCCCGAGTCGATCACCTATAAGAACCCCATCAAGCAGACGATTCCTGCAAAGCATAACGCCGTATCCGCTACCCGCTCCTCTACTGTTCTCCCCACCACCACCGGCTCTACTTAAGCCTCTCGACCTCACCATTCTAGCTCGGAAGACCGCCATCATCATGTCTTATTCTAGCTTTAGCTCCGGTGCTGCAACCTGGCAGGAGAGGCTCGAAGGTAGGTCAGCTATACTCATCTCAACGACCTCTGCTCATGGCAATTAGAAAAGTGCCGCGAAGCACAGATCCACCCTCCAGTCTTCCAAATTGTCTCTGACAGGCGTGGTATGCTTCGATATCCCCTGGGTAGTAGACTGATGTCCATTGACTAATTGGCGTTGAAAGGCGGGCGTACGGCGTGGTCCAGCACTGTTACCGTTCAAGGGCAGCATATCTCGGCTCGATTCTGGTATGACGGACAGTACGTCAACAATGCGAAGGAGGACGCCGCTGAGGTGGCATTAAAGCATCTGAATGGCTCAACTCCCAGTTCTCCTTCACAGAGTAGAACCGGATGGTAGTGCCATCATGGGTTGCAGCCTCGTGAACGACGAAGCCAGCATTGACTCGGTCAATTTGCCTGTAGGATATGAAGGTTTTAAAGGGTTGCCATACGGTATGGCAAGGCATGGATTGGCGCAAAACAAGTGGCTTCTGGCGTCAGGTATTGCTTATGGTATCACAGGACGGCGAGGGCGCTGGGGCTTGTCAGAATATGTTTGGATATGTTCAATTTCTGGGGGTAGAATCGAAAGGCTTAGACTCGATCATCTACTGTTTCCAACAAACCTTGAGCTTCTTGGTACATAGTTTCAACAAAACAAGCCCCGTACGATGCTTCGTTGATACGCAGGCCATCGTGTTTTTGTTCCGACGAGGCTATAGCAAACGTGGAGACAAGTAAAGGGAAGGATACAGACCTCGAAAGTACCTATAGTTGAAGGTCGTACAAGGATCCCGATATCCCGGCTACTATCCCCGATCTACAAGTCTAAAAGGCCACCCCCATACCTTACCTTACTCTTACAAGAAAGTCCTACCCTCTCCGAGGAACCTAGCGACAGCCTCGTCACGTGCGCAAAATACGGCTACTGTAGCGAATTTCGAACTTCCATCAGCTCTAGCGAAGGAGAGTAACATATTTTCAACACCACCCATCATGCCTCCACGACTGATCTTCTTTCGTGCGTGCCGGTCGCTGGCGGTACGCACACGGTCTTCAATTACCCCGAGCCAGCCCAGGATCCTCCAAGTGGCATCGCGCAGAGGCTTCGCGGACGAGAAAAGCCCCAAACCCGCGACTGGCCCCAACCAAGATGTTCTCGGAAGTGTGAGCCAGGAGGCGGCAGATGTGGGCAAGGTCACGGGGGAGGAAGAACCTGATCTTAGTCAGGGAACACCGGTGCAAGAAGTATGGTTTCACTGTGCTGTCGTGAAGATGGAGGCTCATGACATCAGCCCGCCTCAAAAAGACCATCTACTGACGAACTCTAGATTCTCAAACGCGACCAAGAAGGTCAAGAGAAAGCCCCGGAAGTGATCAAGGAAGAGATGGACAAAAAGGTGGCAGACCCAACCTCTATCGCGAACCACGTTGCTTTAAGACAAATGGAGAACATCGCAGCAGGAGGCGAACTCTCAGATACTGTGGAGCTTGGCCACAAGTATGAGTTACCTGATCTACCATTACCGCCGGATGGTAACCTGAAATACCGATACGATCCAGTTGTTTCCCAAGTCACGAATTTGTTGATGAAAGATGGCAAGAAGAGCGTTGCCCAAAGGGTAGGCTCGTCAGTTCTATTTCGTTTCCTCCCGCGTTGCATTGCTGCGTAGAGGCTACCTTGAAAGTCATACATTAACGGTTCTTTCTGCCTTAGAATATGTCCTACATCCTGAACTACCTCCGAACCGCCCCTCCGCCGAGTACTAATCCTGCCCGGCCTCTCGTCCCTGGTTCACCTCCCGCCTCACATCTTCCTCTAAACCCAGCACTATACCTTACAGTTGCAGTCGACTCGGTCGCACCACTCCTGCGCATCAGAGCTTTGAAAGGTGCAGCAGGAGGTGGAAACTCTTTACAGATACCTGTTCCTCTCGGATTAAGGCAACGGAGACGGCAGGCATTTCAGTGGATTCTAGATGCGGCGAACAAAAAGAAGTCTCGAGGCAGTGGAAAAGGGCAGTTTGCGCAAAGGGTTGCAGAGGAGCTGATTAGTGTTGTGGAAGGGAGAAGTACCGCTTGGGATCGGAGAAACCTGGTCCATAGAGCAGGAACGACTGCTCGGGCGAATCTGAATTATAGGGTTCATAGGAAGAAGTGATCTTGGTCTAGACGCTGTTCTACTGTATAATACTGTATTCGATCATATATTCATATGACAACCGGTCCTCGGCTGATTCCGGGATACCTTGCGCCTGTCCTGCGGCCTCTCAAATGGTGTTGTGCGATGTTCAGCTTTTGAAGTTCTGGGAAGTGATGGGTTGGTAAGACAGTCATAGGTAATTGGACAAAGATAGGGATGCTAGCAAAGTCGTTCGGGTAGACAGCTTGGCTGACATGCACGTCAGCTCCGCCTTTTCAATGTCCAGCGATACTTATCGGAGCACGTGCTTTCGGGATTGGAGATTTCGAGGGGCTGAGTCCACGCGGTGAAGCGTGCATGTTCCCTCCCGGCCGGGCTCAGTGTTCATCTGGGAGTGGAAGTGCCAGGGCGGAGAGGGCTACAATCAAGACGTGTAAGGTGTGTATTGTATGGAGCGTCTGCGCGGATACACCATCTAGGTGCCAACTGCCAAGAGAACTCTTCCCGCGGGGGGTTTCGGGGAGGTTGGAGGGTTAAGACACGCGTTGCAGGGTCTGGTGCGCGGTGGGCTTTCCTAGAGCCTTGGTCAAGGTGTGAGTGATGTGATTTCACGGAGTATTAACCACGATCTTGCGCTCTTGGCTATGCCATGGGGCCTTGGCAAGGGCAGGTAAGGGTCTTCATGTTTTGCTCGTGAGACACGGTCCAGACCAAGATTGTTGGACGACGACGACGAGGCATATAGGTTCGGCAGGGAGGTCGCATGTGCTTGATTGACTGATCTCTCTCTCTCTCTCTCTCTTCTAATCAAGAGCTGGAGAGGGGATGAATATCTATGCGGTCATGGTCGTGAGCAGCAAGAGACTATACATCGGGCCAGGCCGTCAGCCTTCCCCGCCAACGGACTATCCCCAAACGAGCCAATCAACACGTGCGTTCGGCACAGGGGGAGCTCCCATCTCTCTAAGGCATAACTAAACCGTCTGCTCATTCTCCGTAAAACCCTCAAATAACAAGAATTCCTCTTCTTCCGTCCATCCTCCAACTGCCAACTATCGGCTATCTTTCTCAGCCTTCCAGTCTCTCGTTCTTGCGTTCTTGCCATCTTCCAAAACTTTTCAACACGCCTGAACTTACACCTGCCAGCTCGTCCGTTTCTTCATGAATCCCTCCTCGGCCTCCCGACCATCTCTCTCGTTCCAACTCCTGCAGCGCGGTCCTCTTCAGCCCGGCAAAGACAAAGAATCACGGCGGCAGCAGCACGCGTCATATTGGCAGTGACTGGCAACTTCACTGAGCGCAACCAGCATACCTACACGTACATACGGAGGGATACCTCGACGCCCGCCAGATCCCTGGCTCGCAGGACTCTCTCGCGCGCCCTGAGACCATCTAACCCGACTCGGCTCGAATCTTCATCTTCCCTCTTCCTTCTTTGCCCTCGACCTTACCTGTCCTTCCTGCAGTTCCAGACACGACGTCACCCTTGCTGGCGTTGCGCAGATTCGAGAGGAAGGCACTACCATTTAACACAGTACTGACCTGCTTGACCATAGCATGGCTACAGCATGATCTGAGCGCGACTTCGAACCGTACACTTCTACCACAATGCGGGATCTTGGTTTTGTTTGGCAAACCCGAAAGCTCATTGACCGATAACGCCTGGTCCGGTTAGAGCCTTTGCTCCTCTTGCCTCCCGTTTCATCCTACCCAGCAAAAAATCTGGTCTCGCCATCGCCAGAGCCGCAATGTCCCAGAAACCTACGAACGAAGATCGTCCCGGACGTAAGGGATTTGCAGTTGCCGCTCCAATGGCCAGCCCGCACATGTCTTTGGAGGCCATACTGGAGGAGGAGCGAAGAGAGGTTTTAGCACTGTTGGAAGCGACCAGAGCAACCCCAAGGCAGCGATCCAGAGGCTCTTCGGCCTCTGCAGCATCAGGACAAGCACTTCCCCCCCGGGCGAACCCTCGATCTCCGGTGAAAAGCATGCTCGACATTGAAGATGATTGGAGCCCCTGGCATTCTCCGATGCGTGGAATAAACGGCGGGATTACGAGTTCACGGCCTTCGGCACCCATTCGCAGTATGCTCGACGTGAGCGGTTCACAACCAGCGGCAGTGGCATCGATAAGGAGTAGGCAGGCGTCACCAATGTCAGCAAATCACAGAGCAGCTATAGCGCCGAACACGCAACACAGAAGTCTATCCGATGCGGCCTCCCGTCCAGCAGCGAATTTCGGTCCAAGGGCACGGGGTTTGAACCCTGCGTCCGCGTATCAGTTTTCTGGATTTTTGTTAAACAACCCTGGAGATCCCGTTGTGCCCAAGCCTAACACTCAAGCTGGAAAGAAGAAGATCTCTCCGAAGGCGATGGCGGAGGCAATGAGAGGAGAACTGAGTTCTTTCGTAGCCCGTGACAGAGAAAAGAGGCACTCCATTGCAGGCACGGAAATCAGCAGCACCGCAAATTCCAAATCGCCACAGAACCGTCTAGTGCGGCGTTCCAGTTCTCCCCTGTCGAGAATGCTAAATTCGGACTCAAGCAGATTTGTACTGAATGATGGCAGAGTCATCGATATGACCAGCGCCTATCAACGTTTATCGGATGCAAAACTTGCTCTATCAGCGGGTGATCTTTCATCCCTGCCTGAGAAAACTCGACGGCGGCGAACAGACAGTGCAAATGCCATTGGCCTGCAGGGTGCTAGGCTGGAGCAGGATCACACTCCGCCTGAGGGAGAAGATGCCATGGTGGATAGTAGTGATGGTGAGGACCGAAGCTCAGATGATGAGCGGCAGCGAGGAAGAAGGAAGGAAGGAAGAGATACTGACGTCGACGCTGCCGATGCTGAGAGCAAGACCGTCGGCACGGATCAAGCAAAGGACTTAAGGTCGGCCTTGATCCTGACGACCACACCTGAAACGGACCGTACGTATGATAATGGCAAGTGGAGACATTTTTCAGCTGATAATTGCTTCAGATCAGGGGCTTCCTGCTCAAAGAATCGAGAAATACAAAGTTCGTTCTCTATTGGAGCCCGAGATTACAATTACGGGACCTCCAGGAGACAAGCTGAAATCATCCAAACCTGGAGTCCATCCTATCACAAGCTTTGATGAGGGGGCTTCTGATCTTAATACACTAGTAGATTCAGATGCCGAAGCTGATCTTACAGATATCAAACGTGCCCAAAAGCTTTCAGTCAACATGACCTCTATCGTATCTACCCCAGCCACTAGCCGCTCCGTGAGGACCATTTACCGCGGCGATTTTGCAAAAATGCAACAAGAAGCCCGCGATAATCAACGTAGAGTCAGGAAATATCTGGTAGCAACAGATCTCAGCGATGAGGCTGCCCATGCTTTGGAATGGACAGTTGGAACTGTCCTGCGCGATGGGGATACTCTACTTGCTATCTACTGCGTTGATGAGGAGCTTGGGATTGTCCCTAACGAAGCAAGCGGGGACGATTCCCAACTTAAAGAGCAGGCTGCCGCGATCGCAGCGTCAGCAAGACCCCTTAACACTACACCCGTGCTTGCTCCAGCCCTAACATCAACTCCGTCATGTGCTGGCTTCAGATTGGAATCTCATAGTACCAGTACGAGCCCACAGGGGAGGGAAAGAGACAAGGCTGAACAGGAGCGCCACAGAGCTGTACAGGACATCACCGATAGAGTGTCGAGATTGCTAAGGAAGACCAAGCTGCAGGTCAAGGTTGTGATTGAGGTCATACATTGCAAGAGCCCGAAGCATTTGATAACAGAGGTCATCGATTATATTAGCCCTACCCTAGTGATTCTAGGGAGCAGGGGACGGAGTGCTCTCAAAGGGTTAGTTGTTCTCTTTCTCACACATGTGAGCTTCGGACTAACAGCAAATTCCAGCGTCATTCTAGGCTCCTTCTCCAATTATCTTGTCACCAAATCCTCAGTTCCTGTCATGGTAGCCCGCAAACGTCTCCGCAAGCACAGCAAGTACAAGCGCCCCTCAATCAGATTGGCCAACAATCTTGAAAACCCGGCTGTGAGGAGTCTGGCATCCGCCAAGATTGACTGATGTATGGATCTTCTTTGCTTGCTGGGGGATGCGTGCTATGCTGAAGACTTCATGAAACTCCGAAGGAGATGAAGAGAAAGAGAGCATAGAGTCCTTCATCTTCTTTATATCTTTATTTATACGCTGAAATAAGACGTGCTAATGGGAAGGAAAACTGGTTGATCAACATGGAATAGTGGCTCTGACGGAATGGCGTTGCTGGAAATTTGAAATTCGGTTGCATCTGCTTGTGGATGGATCACTATGGTAGGACGGGAGTATTGTGAAGGGATAGCGGCAGACTTGCTTTGGCGTCCATGGATTAATATAGAAATGAATACCGCTCTTACCTTTCCTCATTTCTCAAATCTGTATTTCTTACCTTCCATCTTATGTAGTCACTAATATTTTAAAATCACCAAGAGGGACCAGCTTATTATAGTTTGCAATGTTTTTGTATTGAGTGTGTATGCCACAGCCCCATGAGCGAAGAACCAGGCAGGTGTAGCAGCAAATGCAACCGCAAAGCCAGCCCTAGGCTCCGAAGCAAAGCAATACATCAAAATAATGTGCCGCTGGTTCACTCCATCGTGAACCATGAGAAAGCCGACGAGGCCGCCTCGGCAAAGCCGCACAAATAGTCTATGAGTACAGTCGTCCAGATAAAAGGAAACAGAAACGGGATCATAAAAGCAGGGGGAAGTCGTCGAAGGCGAAAATCGAAATTGTGCCACGCCAAGGAAGAGAACCGAGAGTGCGCAAAACTTTTCCGTGCCCGAGCCAGCTGCTGATTGACAATACGTGAAATGTGCATGATGATAAAGAGGTCATTAAGGGGTATTCTTGTGCAGGTGTCGAAGAGATGGGGCAATCAAGCCTTCTCTTCAGTCTTCTCGCCCTCCTTTGCATCACTGGTAGCCTCCTCGCCCTCACCGCCCTTGTTCTTTACGTACTCGTCGTAGACGGTAAGAGCTTCATCAACCTTCGCCCGAAGAGCAGACTCATCCTCGATGCTGTGACAGTTAGTAAAAATCACCTCACAAGCCACGGAGTGAATACTTACAGGTTCACCAACTCCGAATTATCCATCTCCAGAAGCATACCGGTGATCTTGCCTGCCAATTCTGGTTGCATAACCTGAATCTTAGGGAACAAAGCTTCTCCGAGGAGCTGCTTCTGTTGCTGTGGGCCAACTGTTGCGAGCTGCGACTGTAGGAGACTAACACCAGTAATGCCCTCTGGACCAGCTGGCATACCAGGAATCTGAGGAGGCATGCCACGACCGGCTTGTGGAGGGAAGCCACCTGGGTATTGACCTGGACGGCCACCCTGAGCACCGCGACCCGGCAAGCCACCTTGTCTAGCACCTTGAGGGAAGCCAGGAATTCCTTGTTGGCCAAGACCAGCCATGTTGGGTGGCATACCAGGCAGACCTTGCATAGGTCCACGTGCGCCCGGGCCACCACGACCGCCGGCTAGAGCAGCAGCGGCCTGAGCTTGCTGCATGGCAGCCAAGAACTGTGGGTTGCCCTGTTGAGCATAGGGAGTCCCAGCAGGGAATTGACCGGGAAGGCCGTACATGTTTGGAGGAAGCTGTTGAGGACCCGGGACGCCGCGACCACCTTGGGGAGGGAAACCGCCAGGATATTGGCCAGGACGTCCAGCTTGAGCACCTGGGATGGGCATACCAGCTTGGGGAGGGAATGGCATACCACGTCCGCCAGCTTGTGGGATAAATCCAGGCTGTTGGCCAGGTGGGTAGAACATGGGCGCTTGCATGTACTGTTGTGGCATACCGGCGGCGGCGGCGGCTTGTTGCATACGGATCTGGTTTCGGGCTTGAATGCTTGCCTCCAACTGGCTCTTGCGAACATCTTTGCGCTGAGCGAGGGCAACATAGAGTGGCTTGCCGTTGACCATACGCTGGTTCATCTCGGCAACAGCCTTGGTGGCCTCATCAGGGTTATTGAAGCAAACGAAGCCAAATCCCTTGCTCTTGCCCAATGGGCGCTTCTCTGGCTTTGGCGCAGCGGCCTTCTTCTCAGTCTCCTCTTCGGCCTCGGTCTCGCCCTCCTTCTTGTTTTCCTTGTTCTTCTCTTCGTCCTTCTTTTCCTTCTTTTCCTTCTCTTCCGCCTCGGCGGTTTCGGCAGGGGTATCGCGCATGACCTTCGCTGAGGTGATAGCGCCGTAAGGTGCAAAGAGCTCACGAAGCTTCTCGTCATCAATATCATCCTCGAGGTTCTTCACGTAGAGGTTGACACCCTGGTACTTAGATGCCTTCTCGATACGAGCAGCCTCGTAAGACTTGCGAAGTTCCTCTTCACGCTCGTGCTTCTTTTGCGCACGACCGACGTAAAGATCCTGGCCCTTGAAATCCTTTCCGTTGAGTGCTTCAACAGCAGCCGCAGCATGTTCATGGTTGACGAAGTTAACAAAGCCAAAACCACGGCTCTTGCCAGTCTCTTGATCCCGAGCAAGTGATGCAGATGTAACTTCACCATACTTCTCGAACAATTCTCGGAACTCGTCGTCAGTGACCTCGGTGGGGATGTTCTTGACGTAGATGTTGGTGAAGTTGGCCTTCATTTCCTCAAATTTACTCTGACGATCCTTCTTGGGAATGTGATGACCAACGAAGACCTTCTTCTCGTTCAAAAGCATACCGTTGACGTGCTTGATAGCCTGGTTGGCAGCCTCATCGGTTTCATAATGAACGAATCCATATCCCTTAGAGGCACCAGACTCATCCTGAGCGACCTTGCAGCTCAGAATGTTACCAAAAGCGGCGAAAGTATCATGAAGAGCTTTGTTATCGATGGCCACGTCCAGGTTCTTGATGAAAACATTGCCTTGACCGGTCTTACGCAGAGCTGGGTCGCGTTGAGACCACATGATGCGGCAAGGGCGGCCCTTGATGAGAGTGTAGTTGAGCTCCTCCAAAGCCTTCTCGCCGTCAAGGGTAGTGTTGTAGTTGACGTAGGCGTATCCGAGCGATCGACGAGTGACGGCATCACGGCAGACACGGATAGATGCGACAGAGCCGATTTGAGAGAAGAGCTCGAAAAGCATAGCCTCAGTGACAGAGGGGTCAAGCTCACCAACGTAGAGCGAGGCGGAAGCCTGGGGGTGGGGAGCAGTAGAGCTTGGAGTTGGTGCGGCGGTCTCAGTGTCCTCAGATTGGGTATTGGAGACATCGGTGTTGATGGCAGGAGCGCCGTTTGCCTCGCCTCCATTCAAGGAAGCATTGCTCAGGTCAGTGGCGAGCTGGTCAACGGACGGGTTTGCGGTAGCAGCGGCAGACATCTTGAGAATATGATACTGTGAACAGCGTGTCAGCAGACTTTGCGCGCCAAATGTAGCTCTGGGAGGCAAGATGCAAAGGGATGTGGCGACGCGCGGGAGGAAAAATCTCGGCTCACCTTATTACGTCGAGATGCCCTGGGTTGATGATGGTTTGGAGATCAGGCAGGAAGTGCTGCTAAAAAGCTGGACAAGACAGGACCTGCAAGAATGTGCGGAAGATCGTAACAGAGTCGCGGCACAAGGAAGAGATGGTGGAAGGTGTGGGGGATGAGGGAAGGTGAAGATTGAGGTTGAGGCGGTCGAAGAAGATCGATCGCGAAACTGGGGTTTTTTGGGATTTTTAAATTTTTTTGGGCCTCTTTTAGAGATTTTCTGAAAGACAAAGGTGACGAAGGGGAAAAGCACGAAAGGATCGTACTTGGTCCGCTGTCGAGGATGTGGATTGATTGTGATGATGGGGGGGATGGGGGAAGGAAGATCGACGGAGGTCAGAAAACACAAAAATATAATATCACGGCGCTCGCGACGCAGAAAAAGGCGCTTAGCTTAGCCTACTGTACCTTTGCCGAGAGAATTTCCTTTAAAATCCGCGTTTTCTGCTGGCCGGGCGCTCGCTTAGCTAGCCCTTTGCGGCTAGAGGTCACACGTGAGAGTGGGCACGTGAGCACCGGAAGAGAATAGCAGCCTGAGGTTATCAGGGTGGCAAGGCCATCATCCGAGGCTCTGTATTGCGGCCTCACTGATCAGGCACCACATCGCTGCCCCACGGCAAGGGCGACGAACATCATCGAAAGGCTGCCATTCCACTCCGTCGTCTGTCTATCTTACCTATCCTCCCTTTCATAATCTACCTACGCATCCTGCACAGCAGCCTTTGACACTGTACAGCAACCCATCAGAGGGCGTTCCCTTTTCTTTCCTTTTCTCTCCTTTCCTTTCCTCCTCCTCCTTCCACCTTTCCACAAAGATCTCTTGGAGGTTGTCTCTTGTTCCGCCTCTATCTAGGTATCTTACCTACCTAGCTATCTAGGCTCTCGGCCCAGTCCCTGCGCTGTCCGGCATGTTTACTCACACATAAATCACTCTCATAGGTGACGGCGGCGAACAGTGCAGGTGCATCCCTCAACATGTTCCAGACTTTCAGCGGTAGTTCTCGTCGTCCTCGCCAGGTCAACCTTTCCGGCCAGAATCTCAATCCTTTTGCTGCAAGCTCGTGGACCCCCTCCGCTTCGGGCACCCAGAAAACCCTTGCACATGCTCAGCAGGAGAGGCAACAACGGCAGCAAGAACGAGAGCGGCTGAACGCCACCAAACGAATCCAGAGAGTATGGAGAGGCCACAAAGTGAGGCAAGCAGTGGCAGACTCAAGGAGGAAGGCTTGGGATGATGCGGAAGCTGCTGGTATTGATGTCGATGGAACGGGCTCGTGGCTGGTTCAGCAAACACAGCTCCTGGTGGCATTCTTTAGTCCACGACGACAAGACGACGTCAGTAGATTGATAGCTCTCAGTCAAAGGATATCTGCAGCCGGCCATCAATCTTTTCTGGCTCGTCATGATATCCAGCCGCAGATTTCTCGACTGTCAAAAGTCACACTTGATGCTCTCCAATTGTAAGTCGAACTCTACACGCTCTATTTCACCTAGACCCTCCTAGATGGCATGACTGACGACTTGTACAGCTTTCTGCCCGAGTGCTCGAGCCCATTGCTGCAGTTGTTAATAGCAATAATTGATCAACGTCCACACGCCTTCCCTACAATATCTCGCGCGTACTACAACTACCTATCAGCCCTTTTCACTACCAATAAGTCCGGGAATCTAGATAGAGACCTCATATTAACTGCAATAAAGGTTCCTTTAGTGGAGCAAAGCCGTAAGTACTTCTTATCTCTATTTAGGTTTGCCACCGAATTTGTACATGAAGCTGACAAGTCCAAGGTGAGATCGTCCTCAACGCATACGGCGCCTTCGCTGTGCAATTCTTGACGATCCCTGACCTGAAAGGCTTACTAGGCCGTCTGGATGAGTTAGCGGCCATCATAAATGTCGGTCTCCTTTCTGAAGCATTGGTTCACGAGTTTTCATCTGGCTCAGCAAACCACGTCTCGCCCGATAATCGATTATGGCTTCTAGCTCATTTCATAGCACTGCATCGTCTTCAGCAGCGGAGTGATCAAGAGCCCACATTTCTTCGAGCACTATCCCTACAGTTATCAAGTTCATCGGGCGAGATTGTTGGCCGGATAGATTCAGCCGATCCCGAGTCTTTACAAGAATCTGCCGACGACGAAAACGCTCAGGCCACTGTCCCGCCACCACTACCCTCTTTCATTAGGGATGAGCTCACATCACTAGTCAACCAAGCTAGCATTACTGGTTTGCTAACTAAATTCAATATTGACTACGCCAAAGCTTCTGTAGCTGGGGAGGAAGATGCCAGTCTACTCGCAAGTTATGCGTTGACTCTTCTTAGAATCTTCCCGCGTCGTGGTGACGAGATCCGAATGTGGCTCTATCTAGGATCAATGACTACTTCGTCTGGCGTCCTAGTGCCGGCTTTAAAGTTCTTCTGGCAAGCTGTGAGTTTGACCAGAACATTCTCTGTCATAACAGAGGATTCGAAGGCTGCTTTGTCGATACTTCGGTCACAGATTGTCACATCAAGTAATATTTCTGATGACCGAGAATGGCGAACAATTCTCTTGTTTCTGGAACTGTATACTTTTGTCCTCAGATTTACCGACGATGAAGAGTTTTTGAGTGGTAGCGCTCCAAATCTTGGCCAAGGGAACGCACCAATATCTCGAATCCGTGCAAGTGCTCTTCCTCTCGAAGACGTGAAACGATTAACACTCTTTCTGAAAAATTTGGCTTTTACGACTTATTATAATGCCGGGGAATTATCCGATGAAGACCAGCAGATAAGCGAAGGGGGCCTAGGAACCTACTTTGGGACACATGTAGCTACGTCGAGATCCCAGTCCCATGACGCTGATATGGCAACGAAGCGCGCAACGCGACGCCCATTCGCTGGTATTGCAGGAATGACCTTCAAATATGTAAGAACTATAGTTACTGGTGTAATGCGGATGCTCTACGAGCGGGATTCGAGACGGCGATTCTTACCAAAAGATCACTGGCTGATGACATCGAGATTCGATATGGAGGGCTTCATCCCTGCTGTAGTTATGGAAGAAGAGAGACAGCACCAGGTCAGGGAGGAGGGCGACGACGAGGATGTCAACGACGAGGATGTCAACGACGACTTAGATGATGTGATGGGAGAGAGGAACCTTATTGGTATGGCCAGGCCGCGCCGTGCCCTACAGATCGAAAGCCTGAGAAGACAGCAACAAAAGGCAGCTCGAAAGAAAGTACTCGCCGCAGTGGGGCCGAGACTAGAAGTCCTGCAGAATATGCCATTCAGCATCCCTTTTGAGACCCGTGTGCAGATATTCCGGCAGTTTGTCCTCCTTGACCAAACTCGCAGGCGGGGCGGTAATGTGGATCCTGACAGGTGGCGCATGTCCGTGGTACAAAATGCTCTGATGACCCAGGGGCCAATGGCTTCAGGCCGTGAAGTTTTAGGCAGGCATCATGCTAAGATCAGGCGTGATCAGGTGTTCGAAGATGCTTATGATCAATTCTATGATCTAGGAGAAGATCTGAAGGAACCGATCCAGATTACATTTGTCGACAAGTTTGATACCGCCGAGGCCGGCATTGATGGCGGTGGAGTAACCAAGGAGTTCCTCACAAGTATCACAAACGAGGCATTCCGTTCAGAAGACGGTCCAAATCTCTTCGTGGCAAATGACCAGAATCTCCTCTACCCTAATCCATCAAGCCTGGATGAGAGGAAGGAACTGTTGAGACAAGCCGGTCTGACTGAATCCTCTTTGGAATGGCGAGAGAGTATCAAAGATCTGTTAAGACAGTACGAGTTTTTGGGCAGAATTGTGGGGAAATGTTTGTATGAGGGTATTCTCATTGACATCAGTTTTGCTGGCTTCTTCCTCTTGAAATGGGCTGCGTCAGGAGCTACTGCCTCAGAGTCTGGATACCGTGCTAATATCAACGATCTACGCGATCTTGATGAAAGTTTGTATCAGGGACTGTTGAAGCTCAAGAATTATCCTGGCAATGTGGAGGACTTCTCTCTAGACTTTACCATCACGGATACCATCTCACTACCTGGGGCACCTACGAAGACAATTACCAGGGAACTTATGCCTAATGGATCAAACATCCCTGTCACAAATGAAAACCGGCCTCTTTACGTATCATATGTCGCTCGGCATCGCCTACAAGTACAACCATATCAACAGACACAGGCATTTCTCAGAGGCGTTGGTGAAATCATTAAACCATCCTGGCTATCTATGTTCAACCAGTCTGAACTGCAGACTCTCATTGGTGGAGACTCATCGGAAATTGATGTTGAGGATTTGAGGAGGAACACGGCCTATGGTGGTGTGTACCAAATCGGCGATGACGGCCTTGAGCATCCCACGATCCAACATTTCTGGAAGGTTATGAAGGAACTGGATGATTCCGATCGGCGAAAGGTCTTAAAGTATGTGACCTCGACCCCGCGGGCGCCTCTTCTGGGCTTCTCGCAGCTGAATCCCAGATTTAGCATTCGAGACGCTGGCGGTGATCAGGAGCGGTTACCAAGTACAAGCACTTGCGTGAATTTGCTAAAACTTCCGAGGTATTCGACTGCGGCGATATTGCGGGACAAGCTATTATACGCCGTCAACTCTGGTGCAGGGTTTGATCTCAGTTAAGATCGAGTTGGCATTGGGCGCGGGCATATACAATGGCGTTACGGATTGTCGGGATGGGTTGCATGAGCGATGGAAGAGCAGGCTGGGCAATGCGTGACTGTAGATATAGATCAAAACAAGACATGATATGGCGCGACTGTACGGCTTCTTGCTCTTTACACCATCTATTTTCCGAGCGTTATCCTCTTCTTTTTAATCTCTATTGCAAGCGGTCGAATTGCCTTTGTATAGGCACTACTGCGCAAAGTTGCTCGTCAACTGAAATCCACTCAGGTCCCTCTACTAATGATTCCCCTCTTTGCTTACTTGACACCGCACAGCCTAAAGATACCCAGTATCTCGCATCTTGAACCGTCAAGCCGTCAGCTTCTTCGCGAGAAATATCGTTTCCGTCAAAGGGGTCTCATAGTAAGGCTCAATGACCTTGAACCCAAAATCCTCGTACAGTTTCCTGGCGCCGATCATATGAGGCAACGTATCCAACCTCATTTCCTCATACGCCAATTCCTCTGCCTCTTTCAAGACGGCATCGACAAGAGTCCTTCCAACACCCAACCCACGTGCTTGCGGTATGCAGTAGAGTCTCTTCATCTCGCAGATTTTCTCCTTGGCAGAAGCGGAGGGCAGAGGGCGCAAGGCCACACACCCGACTGCGACATTCTCTGTGTTGAATGCGAGAAGGATGGCGCCGGTTGGGCGAGAATAGAGACCAGGAAGGGATTCCAGTTCCTGGGCGAAGTTCTGGAAGGAGAGGGAGATCCCTAGCGACTCGGCGTAGGACGTGAAGAGTTCTCTGGTGGCCGTGAAGTCGGAAGGGGTCGTTGCAGGTTTGAGGTAAAATCCTGTGAGATTGCTCATATTGGCAGCTTTTTGGGTCTCCTTACTACTTGTGCATTATATTGCGGAGTTTTTCTTCAACAAAAGATGGCTCGGTTCGGAGAGGCTGTGCCCCTTTCCATGATAACTCAAGTTGAAATGGTTCTATTATTATAGCTGAGCAAATAAAGCTCAAATTTCAATTAAAGCAGAGCACTGCTCAGACGCATTATTATACCTGGATCCCACCTAGGTAGGTAGGTAGCCAGGAGAGGTGGTTTTGTCACGTGAAGTTAGTGCACGTGATCCGTGCTGTCGCCTAAGGCACCTTTTACCCCTGTACCTAAATTGCCGAAGTTGGATCGTCTCTTGCACACGCTGAACCTCAACGTCATTGATGCCCATCTTTCTACAGTATTGTAGCTGGGATTTTCCTATCCTGCATACCTCTATAGATTTACCTTTCTTTCGCTACAGACTGCCGAAAAGCGCAAGGACAATGACATAGCTACCAGCTTCCGATGCGCTCATATAACTACGGCTATACATTATCATCCCCTCTTTCTCATCACAGGCAGCAACGCCTTCAGAAAGCTCGTGTGCCAATATCTCCCTGCAACGCTAAGCTCAATGTTTACTCCGTACACACGAGTCTCTGTACCGGCGGAATGGGTGAGGCGAGGCTCGGGCCGTGACTGCACATACGCCAACCAAAACAAGGGTCTGGGCCGACAACATAGGATGTCGGTACGGACAAAAGCGCTCTTGGATATATACGTAGTATATATTGATTGTTCTGCTCTTATGACTCACCGGGAAGATTTGCGTTAATACGTACTATTTTGGTCGGATATACATTCGAAGTTTAAGGACTAATTTACCCCTATGTGCATAAAGCCTGATGCTGCAACTGCAGGGGTTTCGAATCACACACTTGTTCGGTCACATGGCCCTTATAAACACGCCGTTTTCTATCCGTTGTTCGGTGAAGCGCCGCAATAATACAAATGACTGCTTTATACGAGAGATTCTTTTCTGCTGAGCTCCACAATTTCGGTCACATGAAGTCTTCGGAAAATATGGCTTGCTCCATACCTATGCGTGAGCTGAATAATGGCGTCCGAATTCCCGCACTGGCTTTGGCACATTTGCGAAGGGAGGGGTATTGGGAATGGTACACGAAGCGGTTGTCTGCCCTTGAAGCTGGATGCAGGCATTTGGATTGTGCCTCGTAGTGAGTCCCTTTGAGAAGTCGGGCTCCCAAATCCAGCTCCTCATGAGAAGTTCAGCTATCTAAATGAAGATGAGGCTGGAATTGGACTTAGAGAATCCATCTCTAGAAACCCGGATGTCAAGAGGTCGGATATTTTTATCACCACCAAAGTATGGCCACATCTCTCGGAGCCGGAGGTTGTGGAATGGAGTTCGAATTATTAGGAAAGCTTGGAACTGATTATGTAGACTTCTTGTTGATCCACTGGCCATTCTCAGCGATGAAAACGGTCGGATAATAAAGTCAAACTTGGGCCCGATGGCAAAGACATGCTTACGAGCTGATATTCATTGCACCCTAATTAACTCATCAATAGTATATCATTAAATTGTCCCTGACAGATAATCCCGAACCAATCTGAAGTGCTCTTGGGAAACTTTACAAGGCCGGCAAGACCGAATCCATCAGAGTTCCAAACTGGACAGTTGCAGAACCGAAGATCCTATTGAAATGCGTAGATAGCTTGGGGCATTGAAAGAGGCAACGTTGTGTTACCTAAAAGTTCCAATAATGAACGGATCAAGAGCAGTTTTCGTTTGATTGATTCAAACGAAGAGGAACTCACAGCTGTGAATAATACTGCCGAAGGGCGGCATTATCGTTTCGTCAACCCGAAGGATATGCTTGGCTATGATGTATGGCCCGAAGAGTCGAGTTAGACACCATCGTTTGACGGTCTTCGCGATGCGGTTCAAAGACCTTATATTATGGGTGCCAGATGGGTGCAAGCTGATGATGAATTTATTCAAGGAGAACAACCAACACCATAAGACAAGTGCAGTATCGCCTGATTATCTAAATTGAAGATTGTCTTTGACGAGGATATATTGCGCCAGAGTACAACTGTGTAAAAGCAGGAGGCGCTCAATTCACACCTTCCTCACTACTGATCCTTTTCGAGGCCCTGCTTACTTTGCGCAACGGATATTGGGACTTCCGTCATGGCGGCGAGCCGGAATAGATGGCGCGCTTGCAGACCGGTGTCATAATCCACCGTTCCCGTATCTACAGAGGTCGTCAGATAGTCTATACAGAGGGTATCAGTTCTAAAGACATACGCAGTGTGGTTCTGCCATCGAACATAACCACTGAGTGCTTCTCCCAGTGAATTCTGGCCTGGAAATCGTGCCCCATTCTAATGATATCCATCAGAAACTTCGTAACGGCCTCCGCTTCTAGATCTTTGAGACCAATGAAATCTTTGGGCCATTCCAGATTCACGAAGATAGATCTTTCGCCCGTGACCGGGTGTACTCGCACCATGGGGTGAACTGAGTCGATGGGATTAGAGCGTACAAGACCCTTGTTCGCTCGCGCAAACGCAATCAACTTCTCAGAGGTATGAATCGCATGCACTTGATCGATCATTCCCTGAAATGCGGGCGAGAGACGTTTGTAAGCCTCAGCTGTATCTGCAACTACGGTATCGCCTCCAACATCAGGACAGGCCAATATGCCGAGCATAATATAACCGGGAGGTTGCCTCTCGTAACTGACGTCGTGATGCCATAAAGTAGAGGTCATCTTGGTCTCGAAGAACTTCTTGATCTCTTCCTCATTACTATCCCGATGTATAATATGGAACTGAGGAAACCCTTTAACAGCACCGGTAACTGGCTGGATGCTGAGCTTGCCGAAGTGGCTCATGAAGTCTACCTGGAACTGGGGGCCAGCTCGAAGAAAATCTAGCTGTTCCCGAAGGATTACTACTTTCCGTTCACATATTAGGAGAGCCAGTTCATCCTTCGCTTCATCTGAGAGGGTTTCCAGCTTGACACCAGTCAAAATTGTACCCATCCTAGGGGTGATCGGTTGAGCGGTCACCCCGCTCTGGAATAGATGTGGCTTTTCTTTGTTGGCTCGGAGGGCAGGGTCATGGTATTCGAAGATGGGGAAATCGTCGAACCAGACACCGGGCTCCCACACAGGAAGATACTCTGGAAATTCCGTCCTGCCTTTGATGTAACGCTTGTAGTCTTCGGAAAGCGGTTTATATGGGATATTGATGTCGTAGGTAGTCTTGGGCTCGGCGGACTCGGCGGGCTCGGCGGGCTCATCATAGATTCGACTTGGTGCCATGATGGAGGTATGCGGAACTGCTATGTCTCAAATATTTCCCGAACGAAATCAGACAATGCTCTGCATGAGGGGCCATCTCGCTGGCTTCTGTGGGGGATATGTACTCGGACAGGATCAAACAGTGCACAGTGCTCAGCAGGGACTAACTTGCCGGCCCTTGTGGCGAGTACGGTCATAAGGAGAACTTACCTCGGAGCATCGCTGGTATGCCCCTCAGTTCGAATGATTGACATGACTTGATATGACCCCGAGGGGGGCTGAAGGGAAGAACATGGGCTCTAAGGCGTGGGGACTGCGGGATGCATCATGCGGCGGTGCAGTGGAGACTCCTGTACCGTTTGTGCTGATCACAGCCCAAAATCAAGAGTATAGAAGACTGTCCGAGCTGTGGAGCCGTTGAATACGTGGCTGCTCGACACAAGTCGTGTATGCATGAAGTTCACCTTTTCATAAGTACCTGGGTAAAGAGAGGTACCTGTGTCGTAGCCTCGTAGGTAGGTAGGTAAGGTAAGATAGGTAGTAGGCAGTAAATAAGTAAATAAGTAAGGCGTCGTACATACCTTAGACCCGCCGCCTCTAGGCGCGCAGGTGGGGTTCAAATAGCGAGGTTAGGTGTGCGCCAATCAAATTAGGTTCGGTTGCGTGAGAGTGCCAAGATTTCCTGGTCCACTGGTCCACTGGTCCATGGCCAGATCTCTCTCCCAACTCCACAATACACGGGTTGACAAGACACTCTGAGCAGCACTGGCGTTATCCACGAATCGCCTAAACCCATACATTTGTGACCATATTTGTGACCATGGCAAGCACTTCCGCAGAGGCCGGATTCTCGAGGCCGACGCCTGAGTGTGATTGGCAGCAACCACACCACAGGGATCAGTCAGGGGACAACATCAGGAAAGGATAGCGATAGCGGTGGACACGCGTCTACCGTGGCATCTACACCTTTCCTTGCCCCTCTACTCCGTACTCCAGTCTCCTGCCTGCCAAGTGACAATGCTGATCTCTTGCTAGGCCCATGCCATCCTGGCCATGGGCCCATGAGAAGAATCGAACTAGAGTGACAGTGAGCAGAAAACGACGCATTGAGCTGCATCCCTAACGGTCGGTCCGGATGCTAGCTTTCTTCCTAGATGGATACTTCCAAGCAGGCAAAATGCTCGTTTGGAGGCCAAACAACCAGCCACCCAGGATATTCTATATTATCCGGAAATATTTTCCCCATGGGCTGTCTATGAAGATGCCACCATTTTCACCCATGGCGAGGCAGATGACTGCATCCATAGTCTCGGTGTTGCCCAAAACAGGTATCTCAGAGGTATAGGCATCCGTGTTCGTGAAGTTTTAAGTGAAGACTTTGAGCCCCAACTAAACCTGGATTATCTCTCCTTGATATAGCTCTTGCTGTTTTACAATGAGATATATCCACATTGCCGGTTATTGCCCGAGAATTCTCAACCAAGATGATGACGATAAGTTTGATGTGAGAGGGTAGTGGCAGAAGTCTCCACGGCCAAGTACAATCCCATGTAGGTTGCGTAGAGGAAGTAGATCGACAGTGCGCTTGGCCGGAATCAACAATAGACTGACTCTTGAGAGCATAAATAGAAACTAGTCTTGAACAAGTGACAGTTGGATATGGTAGCAGCCTTCTCTGTGATATGCAGCAGAGTGCTTCCACTAAGTAGTGAAGATGCAAGACAGTCAGTTTCGTGGATCCCCCGAAGGTCTTTAAAGTTATTTGGAATAAAGGAAAAAACGACGATATAATGTTCTTCTCGGTCTCTTTGACCATCAGAAATCCATTGTCCCCCGGAATTTAGAGCATAAATGAAGGTATGAAACAAGTAATGTGAGAAGTGACAACGAAGTTGGACGCTGTTCGATTGGGGAGCAATCCGCAGAAGCCACTTGTATGGGAAACAAGTTGTTACAGTAGCTGCCAACCTTGACTTGCTATCTTCAGGGCTTACGGATACCATTTTGTTCAATGTGCCTCGTATGATTCCGCAGCATGACCTTACATACTTGATCCGAGAAACTTTCCTGCCCACTTGTGCACGTTTCCTCTCGTACGGCTGGCGTCTGCTCCAGAACTCGAATAAGGCATGTAGAGTTTATCTCTCTTGATAGAAATATATAGCTCGCATTTCTGAGGGAAACAATTGGTATTCTCGTCGTAGTTTCAAACCCACTATTCTTTGTATTTGTACAGACAGCCCAACGCCACGTCCCTATGATACATTCCCCAATGGCTAAGGCGTGTCAGTGGGATTCCGGATCACATACAGATATGCCTTACCATAAGTAAAACACATCACTCAATCCTCTCCATTTTCAACTTTCCACCGCGACAGATATGCCTCTCCACTCAGTGCGCCTTTCGGGTCCCCTTCAAATCGACCTCTGGTGGGTTTTATCTTCCTCGTGACGAACGGCGTGAGCTATAAAGCAGTTAGTATCCATAGCCCGCAGCGCTCCCCCGTTACTAGTCTCCATACCTTGAAGTCTTTGAGGTTTTTCGGCACAACATATGTCCTAACCTTATGCCATTCTATAATGTACCCTCCATGTTGAGTATGGCGACCGGTCGAGCCAGATCCCGTCCCCTTATAGAATCCTTTATTGGCCTGCTTCGTAGATAGTGCGTGTCGTGCAACCCGCTTCAGGAGAGCTTGTGTGGGCTTCATGGCTGCTTGGCTGCTGAATTATGAGGTTGAAAGGTTGAACTTTGAAGGCTCGCACGCTCGTAAGAAGTTACCTTAGTTCTGTAAGGTAAGACGTTAAAGCCGCTAATTTAGATATTTGTAGTTAGCCTTGCGGCCCCACCAAAAAAAAGTTCCCCGACCTCGAAATTTCGTCGAGTTGACCTGGAAATCCAGCGATCTTTGCGCAGACTCTTGGAACTGCAAATTATGCCTGGAAGACAATCCCATGGCGGCGCTCCGTCGAAAAAGCCAAAGGGGCGGGTAAATTCGAAAAAGAGATCATTAGACGCCTTTGCCATTGCCTCCGCTCAAAACCCCGAAAAGATCAAAATCAGACAACATCGTCTTGGAGAGAGTGAGGGAGGAAACCGACCTGGGAAGCGTCCGCGCGGCGAAGAAGATGACGAAGATGAGGAGCCCAGTTTCAATACAAAGAAGCAACGCAAAGGATCGGAAAAGGGTCGGTTTGACGAGCTAGATTTGGATGAGGGAAATGATAGTGAGGGTAACGAGTGGAAGCTTGGCCAGGTCGATAGCGACGATGACAGTGACCTCGACAGTGATGAGGCTTTTGGAGAAAGCGACGAGGAGAGATTTGAAGGGTTTAGGTTTTCAGGGGGCTCTAGTAAAAAGAGTACCAAGAAAACACGTTCCCGTCCAAAAGCTGTGAACCTGGATGAGGACGACGATGACGATGATGAAGGCTCGGATTCAGAATTGGAGGAAGGAGACCTTGGCGAGGATGCAATTGATCTTGCTGCTATGTTGGATGCAACAGAGGGAGACGACGAAGATGCGGCGGACAAGAACGGCGGCCGGGAAGATGGCGCAGGCTCTTCCGAGGAGGAAGATGAGGGGAGCGACATCTCAGACGAGGAATCTTCAATGTCATCTGCGGATGACGACGAATCTTCTGATCCAGCCAAACTCGAAGCCCTACGAAGCCTTATTGCGAATCTCCCACAGACTGACGAGTCGAGTCGAGCCCCGGCTAAGCAAAGAAGTGACGTTGCAAGCGAATATAGCAAGCCTTCGGATTTTGGGCTCACATCAAAGACAAAACTCACTTTAGAGGACCTTGGTCTCCCTACAATAAGGGATCCACAGATCAAAAAGTCTTTGAAATTCCTCGCATCTGATTCAAATGGGGAGAGCAAACGGAAAGGGATCCCTAAAACTCTTGAGGTTCCATTAGCCAAACGGCAGCAGGACCGTCTCGACCGAAGTGCGGCATATGAGAAGACCAAGGAAACATTAGAGAGATGGACAGAGACGGTCAAGCATAACCGCCGAGCAGACCATCTAATATTCCCGCTTCCCGACAACGATGTCGCATCAGCCCACGCAAACAGCCGGCTCCGGTCTACAGGCAATCAAAAACCCTTCAATGAGCTGGAAGCTACCATCCAAAATATCTTGGAGGAAAGTGGACTTGCCGCTGCGAATGGAAAGGATGACGAAGATCATATCCGTGAAATTGAGGAAATGGAAACAAAGAAAATGTCAATTGAGGAAGTCAAAGCTCGGAGGGATCAGCTACGGATGGCTCGAGAGTTACTCTTCCGTGAGGAAGCTAGGGCGAAGCGAATCAAGAAGATTAAAAGCAAGTCATACCGCAAGGTTCATCGCAAGCAGCGTGAGAAAGAGGAACGACTGAATAAGGAAGCGTTAGCAGAGGGAGGATTTGTGCCTTCTGAAGACGAGTTGGAAGCTCAGGATCGCAGACGAGCTACAGAGCGCATGGGTGCAAAACATAGGGGAAGTAAATGGGCGAAGGCTACGAAGGAAACTGGCCGAGCGGCCTGGGACGAAGATGCCAGAGCAGGCATTACTGAGATGGCAAGAAGAGATGAGGAACTTAGGAAAAGAGTGGAGGGCAGAGCTGTTAGGAAGGAATTTGAAGATGACTCTGAAATGTCAGCCAGCGATCCAGATGATGATGTCGATGGGGACGATGACGCAGAGCAGGCGAGGCTCCTTCGGCAGCTGGATGGGGTGAGCGGCACTGATACAGCAAACGGTTCTGCTCTCGGGTCCAGATTGGCAAATATGAAATTCATGCTCAAGGCCGAGGCAGCTAGGAAGAAGGAGAATGATGCTATGGTCGAGGATATCAGACGAGAACTAGCAGGAGAGGAATCGTCGCGTGAAGAAGAAGTAGATGATGATGACATTGGGCGAAGGGTCTTTGGCCCTTCCAGCAACAAAGTCCAGGACAAGGCAAAAATACAACGAAGGAGTGATTCTCAGGAGCCCGCCGGTTCTGATGACGATGAAGCAAATGATATATCGGAAGTCCATGGTGTTAATGATAACCCAAGCGGCACTTCAAGTTCTTCCCGGAGCCAACACCGAGTAAATGGAGCCTCCAGAACTCTGAAAATATCGTCGCCGAAGATCCAATCCAATCCAAGTTCTGAGGGTGGGGCCTGGTCAAAAACAGCATCCAAGCCAAGTTCAATTAGCAATGCGGAAGCCAATAGGCGTCGACATCAACGAAACAGTGCCGCTGAAGTAGAAGACCTTGACCTATCCAAAGCCGCCGTCATAGCCACGAAGCCCAAACGCAAGGGGGCTACCAAGAAGTCGTCAACGCTAGATATGCCTTCTGATGAAGAAAGCAACGATGAAAATCCAGTTCGGCTACCTTTCGCGATACAGGATCAGGAATTGATAAAGAGGGCATTTGCAGGTGCAGATGTAGTAGGAGAATTTGAAACCGAGAAGAAACAGACCATTGAGGATGAAGACGAGAAGGTTATCGACAACACCTTGCCTGGATGGGGGAGCTGGGTTGGAGAGGGTTTGAGCAAAAAGGAGAAGGCTCAAAATAAGAGAAACAAGGGGAGATTTTTGACGAAAGTTGAAGGCGTTAAGGAGCAAAATCGGAAGGACGCGAAGCTTGAGCGGGTAATCATTAATGAGAAGCGAGTTAAGAAGGTATGTGACATTCCTCTAATCTTCGAGGTGGACAGCCAATATCTAACATGGTGAACAGAACAGCAAATACCTAGCTCCGACTCTCCCACACCCCTTTGAGACAAGACAACAGTACGAGAGGTCCCTTCGATTACCCGTGGGACCGGAATGGGCAACGAAAGAAACATTCCAGGATGCTACGAAGCCTAGGATTCTGGTCAAGCAAGGCATCATCACTCCTATGTCAAAACCTTTGCTTTAGACATAAAAGCTTACTCAAATGGAATTATGGTCAATCTATGCAAAGCACTTGTGCAGTTTTTTTTCCGGGAAGCATGCCCGGAGACAAATCTCCTCCGTGAAGTTAAGTGGCGGCCAGTTGAGATTGTCCTGTGACTTGATCTGAGAAATCGACAAACCCTGGCGCTGCTGCACGTACGAAAACGTGGGGCCAGGGTTCCTGCAGTCGTAATTTGTACACATTGTTCTAACCCATAGCTCGACTCGCAATCTACTTGACATTCATATACAGCACGTTGCCAGATGGTAGTACCGTATCTTAGATAGGCACGATGTTATCGTTTTCTCGTTTTCTCTGTCAATGTATTCCGTCTCTAGCTGAACCTCTACCTTCTGGAAGCTTTCTGCGAGTGCAAGAGTCAATATTGGAGAATATCAATAATATTATTGTCCACTGCTTGTATTCAGTTTATGAGCCTTTCCACCAGTGTCGAACGGTGGGTGGTCTTTCGAGGCCGTCGTTCTCGACATGAGGATTTCAAATTTCTAAATTCCTCTTTCTCCTCGATTTTCCAGTGATAAACCCTACCTATCAACCTCGGTTGTTCCAGTTCTCAGTTCTCAGGATCCAGACAGCGGACACAATTATCATAAGCTCTGCTACAGCAGACGCTTTGCCCAGTGGGCCTTTCTCGATACCTCATCTGCACTCCAGTGCCATCATTTCTGTCAGAGCACCGTTGACGTCAATTACACTTACTACATCCTCCATAATGCCTGCGTATGATATCTTCAAGCCAGTAGCAACTGTCTCACCATCAGCTGGTATTAGCACTCATTCTGACTACCCAATTCCTAGACTCGGCATTAAACCACAGGATTTGCCAACTGGAACGAATAAATTCTACGTAAATTTCTTTCTCGACAGCCAGACTACGGCATTTTAGACGTATCTCTATTCGGTAGCATAGTCCAAAGGTAGAGGAAGGATAGGGAGCTAGGGAATGTCAATCCGGCATGTTGATGAGAACCAGAAGGTTTTTGGACCCACCACATCTGCAAATGCGGCTCAATATTTTATTTACCCCATCGGTATCCAATCGCTGGTTCTTTCTGCAGCTGAGCTGGGATCGCCAATGACTATCTCTATAGGTTCTATAACTGCCTTCTCCGCAAATGTCAACTTGTTGACAAAATCTGAAGCTGAATGAGCGATTACATTTCTTCTGGTGCAGGTATGTTTTTCGTCACTGGAGTCTATCATGGATACACCCCCGTCCTGCAGACTGGTGTGTTTTTACGTTCTATCACGAGATATACTCCAGCCCTGAGATTCAGGGTAACAAAGTACACAGTAGTTCCTGAAGATGAAGAAACAGGGCTGGCCTATACCTATTCCCCTTCTGGAAACGAGCTTGATTCCACTGTCGTTAGCAACGGCCTTGCACAAGTGACTTCTAACTTCAATGGCATTATCCAGGTTGCCAAGAACCCAGGTGGAGGGGCTGAAGCACTGTACGATGTTTGCTGCGAGCTCTATCCAATCACTATGACATTATCTGGCAGTGTCGACGGAGTTGTAGCCCCATCACGTTCAATCGCCTTCCCCGACCACCAGCTCGGCTCTCACCGGTATACGGCTCAATACCACGACGAAGGACATGGCAACTGCTGTAATTGCTAATTCATGAACACCAACAGAGAAACTCCCGACCAGTATGTGCTTTATCCCGGGGCGCCATCCACTGAACAAACGGACACTCCCAACTCCAGCTATTCCCGCCTATGAAGCATAGCGGCCAGAGAAATCTCTTGGGATATGAGGCAGACCAATCTTGATTTTATGTACTTCGGTGGCAAGGTCTGGGCCAACCCCTGGGGGAATTTGGCCACTAACGCTAATTCATGCAACTTATTCTAGGTGTTGGCAAAGCTCGCCGGAACCGTATACACGGTTCACGATCTCCTGGACGACGTAGGATGAGCTCGAGTAGGGTTGGCCGATCTCCAAGCTCCTTCCTGGTCTTCCAGCGACACGCAGCAATCCCTTCTCTTTTAGGAAACAGCCTGGAGAGGTATCGTTTCAAGGAGCCTAGATTCAGGTTTGCTTGTCACAAATGAAGGCCTCATCAATTCTTTCCTCAGAGATATTACCAATCCCTAAACCAAAGACAACTCCCTGTCAGTAGAAACTTTGACTTTATTATGGGCATCTATGGCCACACGGCGTCGGCGAAACGCTTCACAGGAAACATTCAGAGCCCTCCTCAGAGGATTCGATGTCCGCTTATGCTATTAAGATGTGAGGTAGGACTATCAGGGATAGCAACATGGAGGCACGAGGAAACCTGCAGCTTGCCGTAACTGCCCGATCATTACAGAATTATTTCTTATATGAGAGTAGCAATACCGTGGAACCTGCAAATTCTCTGGTATCCTGTTCGAAAACAAGGTCCATCACGCCACGTACTTCGGAGCCAACATTAGATACGTCCATGGTATATATATTTTCCATCCATACTAACTCAGACGGCAAAATTCGTGGCCCAGGACTAGAATACGTACTTTTTAAACGGACGAGTTCATTCTATTATAGGAGGACGGAAGGGGTTTTTATATGGCAACCTTGGATAGTTGACCCAAAGCCTCATGGAACTCCTTCATTCAGCCAGACTTGGATGATTCATGGTTGGGTCTCGCGCTTATATAAATCTTTGTGGGTCTTTCTTTCTCTTGTAGTGAGAATTGGCCCTGCTATGTCCTGTAGACTCACATGGGCTGGCATGGATAAGTTACTGTAAGGCTGTCCAATACAGAAACATCGAATATAGAATATAGAATATAGAATAGAATAGATGGAATAGAATACCTACCTAGAGGCTCACATGTGCCTGGTAAGGTATTTACGGAGTAAAGTATATCGTGACTAAGCCGTGGCCAGGTACCAGGTATTTATTTACCTCTTCGATCCGCGCGTTACCCGTTACCCAGGCGAAACGGCCATGAGCTATTGCATGCCAAGAAGCAGCTATGGGGAGATCGCTCTGTATGTACGTCAGCAGCATGCATCCAAGGTGAGGCATATTTTTGCTATATCTTCCAGCTATTTTATCTCCTTTTATTACTTCCTCTACAGTACCTACCTCCGCTCCAGGGGTTTATCCAGAGAAGAAACGAAACTGAGGGTGGGAATTTGGCAAGCGATTCATGAAACAGTTCAGTTGAGACCTCCGCCCTCAACTACGACCTCAACTACGACTACAACTACCTTACCAATACACAGACCCTCGCACAAGCAAGTGTGAGCCAGCAAAAGCACAACAGCTCAAGCTTCTGCCCAGCCCGACGGCATAGACAAAGCTGCCAATCAGCATGGTGTGTGAGTCGGCCTCTTCTCTCTTTCCTCTCTTCTCCGCCGTCTTTCTCCTCAAGCCTAGGAGCTTCTACAATACCCTGGCCTATCTACTGCCTTCTCCCGCCCCCTCTACAGGTGATTGCGTGTGCTAGATACCGGCAATCTCCCCTCCATTGCTCCATCAATTCGCGCTATATTTACGGTCCCGGCCCTCCGTTCTTTGCACAGCCGTTTTGCCAAGGCCCAATAAAATCTCGGTGCGATTCACTGGTTACCCTTACTGACTTCTACCTTTGCGCTTTGATATGTAGCAGCAGGAGTCCCCTTTAGAACCGAGTTGCGCCGCACGAGGTCTTCCGTCCAAGGTAGAAACCGGTCTTTCTCACAGCGAACTCTCTCCGGCAACATGACGGACGGCCAGGATGAACGGTCCCCGTTAATCGCGCACGCGAATAGAGATGGGAATGGAGACGCTCGTCCTCACTCAACCCTGCACGAGCTCTTTTTGAACAAGTACACTCCTGGAATGGATAGCGAGAACAAGCTCGTGAGCTTGTGCGCACACGTCTTCAATGTTACCAAGATAACACTGCTGAGCAACTATGTCAATGTCCTCCTAGTCTTCGTACCCTTGGGTATTGTCGCAGGTGCAACGGGCTGGAACCCGACAACGGTGTTCATCCTCAACTTCTTCGCAATCGTGCCTCTGGCAGCTGTTCTCTCATTCGCAACGGAGGAGATATCAATGAAGCTGGGCCAGACAATGGGAGGGCTTTTAAATGCTACCTTTGGCAATGCTGTGGAGCTTATTGTATGTACTAAGATAAAAAAAGACAATTGTGGCCTCGTTGCACATCTAACCAGCTTTTTAATAGGTCAGTATCGTCGCGTTGAAAAACGGAGAAATCAGAATTGTCCAATCTAGCATGTTGGGAAGCATCTTGTCGAACATTCTCTTGGTACTGGGATGTTGCTTTCTAGCTGGAGGTGTCAGAAACACAAGGACAGGTCTAGCGGCTGGCATTGAACAGACTTTCAACACGACCGTGGCATCTACCATGTCCTCCTTGATGGCTATATCTTCGGCTTCTCTTATCATCCCCGCCACAGTGAGCTCTCCCCAGCGTTTAGACCCACCCTAACCTCTGCTAAATATCACCAGCTCTTTACTGTTCTTAAAAACTCGTCAATGGACACCGACGGGAACATATTGGTTCTCTCTCGCGGCACTGCCATTATTCTTCTGGTCCTTTACATTCTCTACCTCGTCTTCCAGCTCCGCACCCATGCGAATCTTTTCGATGCCGAAAACCAACTGGAGGATGGCGAAGAAGAGGAGCCATCCATGGGTCCTCTGCCCGCAACATTGGTGCTCGTTGCTGTTACTATCACAGTGGCTATCTGTGCTGAATATCTGGTCGATAGCATCGATGCACTTGTAGAAACCGCGCATATCTCCAAGACCTTTGTTGGTCTAGTTCTTTTGCCTATCGTTGGAAATGCAGCTGAACATGTGACTGCAGTAGTCGTTGCTCTCAAAGACAAAATGGATTTGGCTATGGGGGTAGCCATTGGGTCCTCCATGCAAATTGCTCTGCTGGTAACGCCCTTCCTCGTGATCCTAGGCTGGATCATCAACCAACCCATGACACTCCACTTTGAGACTTTCGAGACGGTAGTCTTCTTCTTGAGTGTTCTCGTCGTCACCTATGTTATTGGAGATGGCAAATCTAACTATCTTGAGGGCGCTATGGTGAGTCTCTTCACCCCAAGAACATATGAAAGGACACTAATTTCGATCGACCTGATAGTTGCTCGGTCTATACATTATCATTGCACTTGCCTTCCTGGTGTACCCCGATGGTGCGGCGGATCTGCCAGGTCTAGCGGTGAGGTCTGTCAAGGGGTTGATGGGGTATTAAGGTAGTAAGCCTCTCAATGGGTGAAGGGATCCAAAACCCCCCCAGAAAGCCCCGTCAAACGATGTAGAATTATGGGAGTGGTCAAGGATATGCGGATGTTGTGGAAACCGTACGACGAGGGTTCCTTTGTACTTTTATCAGTATTAGCTGAAGCTAACCCAAATAACAATTTTCCTTGATACTGTTGATGATATAAGTGACTTGCTTTGACCTCTCACCTTGCAGAGACGTATGTGCATATATGTAAATACAGGGTAGCAGAGCTCGTCAACGCCTACCGAAGCTACGGAGGCAAGGAAGTAAGTCGTCACAGTACAGGTGTTCCCGAAAGTGTCATATACCCAATGCATCGTACTTCCCAGCCAGCCTCCTCCTCACTGCCAGCGAGGGGTAATTCACCTTATTCTCCGGATCCAGCCCCTCTCGCTCTGTCTTATGCCTCCGTTTCTTCTGCTCGTGCTTCTCCTTCCTCTTCCGTCCAGTATCGTCACTCTCATCATCATTTTCCCGTCTCTCCGCCTCTCTTTTCTGGAGTTTATCCTCGCCCATAACCCTACTCCTATCCATATTTCTCCTCCTCCCATCCTTCCTTGAGCTTCTCTGGTACTGCTCCTTTTCAGCCCGCCTCCTGCATTTCTCCTCCGCCTCTCGACTGACCACCCACGGAATCCTCAACACATCCTTTCGAAACGACAGAACTTCATTCCAGCATCGGACTTCCTGTTCCGTACTCCGCATCACCTCAACCTTGATTATCTCTACCTGTTTCATCTCCCGAAAGCTGCTTGGTTTGCCCTTTATCTTGACCACAGCACCAACATCGATGTCCTGCCATGGAACCCAGGGCGTCTCTACAGTGGGAGTGGGTAGTTCTTCTGGTTTTGCCGGCTTACGGATATCCGCCTTCAAGGCAGACGTTGAAGTCATACGGTTAGGGTCGGAGGCCTTGTCGAGGTGCGCGGGGATAGCTGGGCCGGGTGACGGAGGAGCAGGACATGTGCATTCGATGCACATGCCACTGCTATCATCAATGGTGAAGATTCTTCGGGCGAAGAATTCATCAATAGCTACTATGACGCCGGTGACACGCACCCATTTTATCGGGTGGTTTCCATAATGGTATAATTCTTTTCCTACAGGTTGTTTTAGCTATCAGCTCCTCAAATTCGCTATGGAAAAGATCGACAAGAAAGGGAAATCACAGTACCATTATCGAACATTCCCACACTCTGCAGGGCGTGCACGTCGACAGCTCGCAGCGGACACCATCTTCCGATCGTAGGAGATAACTCATGGCAATAATCGGGATAGATGTTAGATTTCTCATCGCCGAATGTCATGGCATGATTCACGGGTTCCGAGCAAAGCGCGGGTATGGGTTGGGGATAAAGGGTGTTGCTGGGCAAGAGTTGTTTGGTGAGACGCGTCTGGAATCGCGTGGCAGGTATCGGTCACGTGAAATCCCCACTGTAGGATAGGTAGAAACTCCCGCCGATCAAGAGGTAGGATACCAAGACTCAATGGAGGACTGGGGTAAAGAGAGATTTTAGTTATTGAAAATGCATGTTCCCATTTCTGTGGTATCAAGGACCAAATATAACTGCCATGGAGACGCCACTCTCATCGCATTCCCTCCCATTCCCGGAACTCCCTGTAAAGTTACATGGCTGAAAACTCCCAGTACTACTCAGCGCTTCGCTCGCTTTGCCTTTCGTCCCTCCGATGCTTCACCTCCGGCGGCAGCCTTCCCGTTCTTGAGCTTGGCCGCGGCCTTCTGGAATGCTTCCTCCGAGGGCATACCGTCTTCGTCTTCCTCATCCTCCGAACCCCGTTTCTTGCTTCTCTTGCCCTTTGACTTCTTGCTATTACCAGCGTATTTGGCCTCTAAATTATCGAGGAATGAGCTTCGTCCGGCCTGGTTCTTCTTGATCAAGGCAGCCAAGGCGCCTTCGCCGTTCTCTTTCTTCCCACCTTTTCCCTTTCCGAAAAGCTTCTCTTCGATTCCCAGCTCTTTGGCATAAGCCATGGCTTCCTCTCCCTCGCTCCTAGCAGCTTTGAACCTCGCCTCCTTAGCCTTTGTTGTCTCCTCCGTATAAGCCTTATATGCCTGGACCTCCCCCTTCGCAATAGCCTCGTCAATGATTGCCCTAAACCGATCCTCATCCTCCAAGGGGTCGCTCAACATGACCGTGCTATAAATCCCGTCCCATTTGCCTTTAAATTTCTTGAATGCCTCCAGGACAGCATCTTTCTCCTCGACAGAGCCCTTGTACTCCTTGGAGAACTTCTCGATGGCTTCAGATGTCACCACGTCCCGGAACTGCTCTTGGTAAAAGTCGCTCCAACTGAAGTCGTCGAAATCGATGGACTCGGAGGTTGAGCCAGTAACATCGTAGCGCTTTCGTCGGACCGGGTCAGAAAGAATAGCGTATGCGAAGGCAATCTCTTGGAATTTGGTTTTGGCTTCGTCCTTGAGGTCTGCGGGGGCTTTGTCTGTGGAGGAAGTAGTTAGCAGATAGCTCGTCGCAGTGGTAGTGGAGTATCGTCTTGAACCAAGATGATATTAACACGAGACTGCTACTGGCGTCGAGTAGCATACAGTGATAGAACGAAATAGGATTATACCTGGATGGTGCCTCAAAGCGGCTCTGCGATATGCGGACTTGACTTCATCAGCAGTCGCGTCTTTGGATATACCTAAGACCGTGTATGGTTCAACGGTGGGCGGTTCTTCATCAACAAGGTCTTCTTGGGGCGGTGCCATATTGGTAGTACCGTACCGGCGAGACGGGAGTTGAATATTATGTTATTTATGGTTGTTGACGGGGGTGTTGACTGGGGAAAATAAATGTTGTAACGAAGCCGACGCGTCGGGTCGTGTAAAGTGGATTTCACGATTCCATGATTCCACGAGTCCAAGATTCTGGCCTGACTTGAACGAAAAGTACCTACACAACCCTACAAGTGTGCAAGGCAGAAGCCAGGTAACAAGGGACCAGACCAGGAGCCAAGACACACTAGATTTACTCTCATCTTCTGCCCTATGCAGTTCGAATGACTTCTATTTCATTTCAATCACGGTCTGATTTTACTTGGCTCAGTGTACCTTATCAAATTCGCACGTCTTTGCTGCTTGACCATACGAAGTTAAGAATGCCACCCAGCTACTGGCATACATAAGGAGAAGAGTGGTCAACCTCATGGAATCCGGTATTCCTTGTCTGCTGTCGATGTCGATGCCGCGATGCGTGGTACACGGTACAGTGTGCAAAGCAAGGTACCTTAGGTACCGTAAGGTAGCACCTACCTACAGCTCCGGAAAGAATAGGCAGATTGCATCTGGGCTAATTCAATTAAACAAATGTTCCCCGAGCAAGCAGCTGAGGGATCTGCGATAATGGTTGGAGATGCACAATATCAAATAATAATAAAGACAATGTGAGAAAGGAATCTGAGGCTCCGCGGTAGGAAAAGTACAGTCCCGTATCGATAAGAATCTCTGCCTTGAATATCAGGGTCAAAATACTCTGCAGCTTCAATAATCCCACTACTACAACTCTCAACTCTGTGAGAAATCCCAGCTTCAACCCGCACATCTAGTCTCAAGGATTTGACAAAGTAGTCATTCCACTGAGGCCTTTTTACCATGGCCACCCACGAGCAGCTCGAGTCTACCTCCTCCCGCCCTGCTCTTGACCCTACCACCTCGAAAGATGTCGCATCCTCCACAACACAGAAGGCAAAATCCGCTCAAGCGGGCGTGGCACCTACTACGATTCACATTGGCACAAGGAAGTCCGCCCTTGCCATGATCCAGACCGACATGGTCCTTAAAGCCCTCAAAAAGGCCCATCCGGCGGATCAATATGAATATGAAGTTCATGCCATGAGCACTATGGGAGACAAGAACCAAATCACCGCCCTCCATAACTTTGGCGCCAAAAGCCTTTGGACCCATGAGCTGGAGGCTGGATTGCTAGAAGGACGATTGGATATAATTGTGCATTCTTTGAAGGATATGCCTACGCAATTACCACCCAAATGTACGATTGGCTGCATAATGGAGAGAGAAGACCCTAGGGATGCGGTCGTTATGAAGGCATCACTGAATTACAAGAGTCTTGCTGAACTCCCGGCCGGATCAGTCGTTGGCACCAGCAGTGTGAGGCGCAGTGCGCAGGTCAAGAGAAAATATCCACATCTCAAGTTCAAGGATGTAAGAGGCAATGTTGGAACGAGATTAAGCAAGCTTGATGCGGAGGATGGCGAGTATGCATGTCTGATATTGGCGGCTGCGGGACTGATCAGAATGGATCTTGGTGGTCGAATTACACAGTACTTGGACTCGAAGACCACTGGCGGTGGACTGTTACATGCCGTTGGTCAGGGTGCGCTCGGCATTGAGATTAGGGAGGGAGATGAGAAGATTCTCGATGTTTTGAGACCCCTGGTTGATCATGATTCTACGTTGGCAGGTACCGCAGAGCGGAGTTTGATGCGTACATTAGAGGGAGGATGCAGTGTACCGATTGGAGTCGAAACAACATGGATCGAGAAGGGAAAGATGTTGATGAAAGCCATCGTTGTTAGTCTTGATGGAACAGAAAGTGTGGAGGCTGAGAGATTAGATGAGATCCTCACTACGAAAGACGCAGATGAGTTTGGTTGGAGGCTTGCCCAAGACCTGGTTGAGAAAGGGGCATCAAAGATTCTTGATGCGATCAACCTCAATCGCCAAGTTATTGCAGAAGGTGGCGGAGCTTAATTCAAACCCCAGATGGGTGGGCTTTCATGTAGAAAAGGGTGGGAAAAGTGCATACATTCTGCTCGTCCCATGCCTGCGAATAGCTGGCTTTTTCTCCCGCTGCCAAGAAACTCCATGTGGTTATTGCACCTCGAATTCTAAGTGTCTGAGCTCCCTATGCTTCCTCCGTAAACGCCTTATATTGGGCCGCGTCCATCAACTCTTCCAAATCCTTCACTCCATTTTCGCCGACCTCCACTTTCGCGATCCATCCGCCGCCAGCTCCATCGTCCTCAGGGCCCTTGTTGATAGCTGAGGGCGTCTCCTCCAGCAGCTCGTTAACGGATGTGATTGTACATGTGATGGGCGAATTGATATCTGAAGCGGACTTCACCGATTCCACTGCTCCAATTGTATCGCCCTTGGCGACCTCTAAGGGTGTGGATGGGAGTTCGACGTAGACGACATCGCCGAGAGCATGTGCTGCATACTGTGATATGCCAATGGTGCCGGTCTTGTTGTCTGGGGAAAGCTCGATCCACTCGTGATCCTTGGTAAACTTCTTGACTTGCACTGTATAATCGTCAACGTCATACTGCCTTCACGGATGGAAAGATGGCATGGCCTCACCAGCACTGGACACGGAAAAGGCGCGGATGGCGATGGGGGAAGCGCTCGACGCGGCGACTCTCGCCTTTGAGCTCTGTGCGAGGCGCAAAGCCACTGGTCGCAGAGATCGTGCAATTGATGCCATGGTAGGAGGCCGGGAGCGAAGAGGGAGGTTAGTTAGGTCAGGTAGGAAGCACGGCAGACAGGCAGACGGCGGGGAGGCACAGCGGAAGGATAGATGGGAGCTCTGGATGCTCTAGCTCTAGATGCTCTGGATGTTCGGGGGGGTGCCCTGGGCTCTGGAGAATCGAGATTGTGAGGCTATACGGGGGGGGCCGTGGTTCAGTGGTATAATGAATAGTCTCGAGTTGCTTTTGCGCGCCAGCAGCTATTTATGTTAAACGTTAAACGAAAGCCACCCCACTACCGGCAAGGATGGGCTGGGAGGGTTCCGGGGGATCAATACCTTAAGACAGCAGGTAAACAGTAAAGACACGATGCCAATGGGAAAGACAGTTAACAAGTCAATCAATCCCCAGATCGACCAACCGTGGGCACTTGGGGCTGGGATGGCAGAGGCGGCGGCGCTCTTTATATAGACGACGCAGACCCCATAACGGTGCATTGCCGCTGCGTGGGTTTGGCTCGCCGGACCATCGTCCAAATGCCAATACAACCAATACTTCCCGACTTCTCAAGGAAATAAATCCTCCCATCCATCTTCTTAACGCGTCCAAGTCGCGTGCCGCTCCACCAAGCCTGTTTTCCAGAGGCCAGCAGCAAAGCAAGCATCCCATCCCCTCTACATACTATCGACGATTCCTCCCGCGTCTCTTGAGCTCGAAGCCCGGCCCTGTCGTTGACGCCCATCCGCACAACGTCTCCAGCCTGCTCTACTGTACCAGGGTCTCCGAATACCCTCATATCGACCCCCCAGCCGGTCCTGCCCCCCCCAAAAGCTGCCCTGATGCAACAGGTCAACGGCATCCGTGGTGTATGTAAATCCCAGTGTTGATCGCGCTTGTCAGCCGCCTTCTCCCGCTCTTTCGACCATCCCCTCCTCCCTTCTCCCAACTTCTTCCAGCACCTCAACCACATCCCTTGTGAAAATCACAAGGAGCCCCCGACAATCTGGATTCTTCCACTCTCTCAGTGGGCTCCCCAGCTCAATTCCCCGACGCTGTAAATACAATGGATAACGACGGTGCTTACGACACCCGAGAGGAGGGCATCGACGACACCATGGGCGGCACTGAGGAATCACAGCCTCCAACAAACAACAATGGCTTTGGCAATGCTGAACGACGGCATGGAGAGTCACAGTCGGCCGACTTCCTACCCTCACATCAAGCTTATGCCGCGTCTCCAACCCAAGATGTCGACCCCAACACCCGATATCCTCCTACCCCTCCTACAGCCATCGCTCCCTTGACCTCTCGTCCAAATTCTGGCTTGTCGAGCAACGGCGGGTACGGAAACGTACAGTCTACATATCAAGATCAGAATCCCCGCGCTGGTGACCAGAGCCGGAACAAGAACAGCGTAGTTATCAAGGTTGGCATGGTGGGAGACGCACAGATTGGCAAGACGTCCCTTATGGTCAAATATGTCGAGGGAAGCTGGGACGAAGACTACATACAAACGCTCGGTGTCAATTTCATGGAGAAGACCATTTCAATCCGCAACACCGAAATCACGTTCTCTATCTGGGATTTAGGGGGACAACGGGAGTTCGTGAACATGCTGCCTTTGGTATGCAACGATGCTGTGGCTATCCTGTTCATGTTCGACTTGACCAGGAAGAGCACTCTCAACAGTATCAAGGAGTGGTATAGGCAGGGCAGAGGTTTCAACAAAACCGCCATTCCCTTCTTGGTCGGCACCAAGTATGACCATTTTGTCAATTTTCCAAGGGAAGATCAGGAGGAGATCTCAAATCAAGTGAGTAGCTGGCCTCTTATTGTTGCGTAACCATCGAGAGAACTTCACTGATCCTCTTCAAATAGGCTCGCCGATTTGCGAAAGCAATGAGAGCAAGTCTCATTTTCAGCAGTACAAGTCACAGTATTAATGTCCAAAAGGTAATCCACCTGCACCCCTTCAAAAGAGCATTGCCTAGTCTAACACTGCCGCAGATTTTCAAGATCGTGCTTTCGAAAGCTTTTGATCTCAAATGCACAATCCCTGAAATTGAGAACGTTGGAGAACCCCTTCTCCTCTACCAATCTGTGGGTTAAGATAGATATAGACAGGGTTGTTATATCTTGGCAAGAGGTTTCTGAATGAATGTATAATGGTACACCTTCATGAATGACAGAAACCTGTGATGCTTGCACGATTTATGGCACGGAATCACGAATCGGCTGGCTGGATGAAACGAAGGTTATGTGGACATCTCTGTTCCTCTGTATCCCACCATTGCATATTGTCGTTTAGCAGGACGTTGAGGTGTCTACTTGATTTTTTTTATGTACTTTTGACGAGAACACAATGGAAGACTACTACAAGCTTGTTGTGAACCAAAGCTCATTACCCCCTAGGCATACATTGAACGAGTGGAAGACGAGAAATAAAAGAAGCACCTGATGAGAACTGGGGCATAATCCATCGGCACTAGCCGCCAAGGGCAAAGACAACAAGCCGCTACTATTATTTGGAGTCAATTAACCCTATACGCAAACCCTTGGACTAGAGCTGGTTAAAGCATAATTTTGAGATACCGGTAATAATACAACCTTTTTCTCTTCCCCACTTCTGCAGCTTCTCAACTGTATCAATGTCCTTCAAGGATAGAAGCTGCCCTCTTATCACTCTTAGTCTGCCGTACTTAATGTGTCATGGGAACCCTTTCAACGATACACCACGGGGTAATTTTCCTTCTATCTTATGGGGTTGGGAAACAAGGAATTGTGTAAGGGGGTTGTTTGTTAGGTAGAATGCCCAGTTAATCGAGCAGCTGACCTTTTGCTGCTGTCGACCTTGTTGTGTTTTGACTGCAAGAATCTGAACATCCCCTGTTCCTACCAGCGCTTTCTGAAGAAGCCGTGCCAAACGGCTGTGCGTGCTTGCGCGCAACAATATCCTTATCACTGTTGTTAGAACGCACATGACAGTGGCTGGGAGCAACCTGGAAAGTCTTGTTGGAATGCAGTTCCTTTGCAGCACTAGTGCTGGCAAAGTTATCGACGGCATATTCTTTGGATCTCTTCTCCTCTTTTTCATAGTACACAAGAACAGATCTGTCAATCGGACAATCACTGAAATCATGAAGATATGAAAGGTCGTCCCTCCCCTGCTGCAATGATTGTGCTTCTCTTGTATTTCTTGTTACTACCGGAGGCGGTAGCACCAGTGATCCAATGCTCTCACATTCAGTGAACCTACGCTCGGAGGATATGCCATCTTCGATGTCTACATCAAATACTGCGCATTCAACCTGGTGATAGGACTTCGGACGCGAATCAGCCAATCGATTCTCAACTCCATTGTTAGGACGTGCAGCTAATATATGCTGCCGTAAGCGCAAGTCTATTTCGTTTCTGGGAGCGAGAACGTTCCGATCTGGACCCTTTAAGTTTGAGGTCCTCGAGGTCATTTCGATTTCCTTAGAAGCAGATCTTTTGCTAGAAGTGAGACCCTCCATCACGGTGAGTAGATTCTGAATGTTTGGACCTTGGAGCCCAGTCACAGAGGATTTTGTATTTTTCCTGTGCTGATAACTCGCACCGTCAATCTCAATTGTAGGCCTCATGCCAGCATATCTGCGGTACTTCTGGAGCTTCTCACGAGCTAGTCTTCGGTACTGCTGAGACTTCATATTCTGTCCTTCATAAAGAGCATGGTCTTGAGGGCAGGACGGCGGGTCTGGGCCAAGGTAACTTGCGTGGTCGGAAGTCTCTCGAGGAGACACATACCTCATCGGCTGGATTCGAGCAGGCGGAGTCTGGGTAGGTCGGGCTTCTGCCATCCCGGTCATCCACCGTGAACTGTTGTCTTCAGATCTAAAACCGGCGTCATGTTCTATCTCGCCTTCTCTCGCTCGAACCTCCCGATCGTTTTGCATAGTAACGCAGGGCAGGCAGAGATAAGCCAGCAAGAAGTCGCTGAGGCAATCCCCATCAATGCCATAAATGGCACGAATACGATTGCGTTGAAAACCAGTGGCCACAACTGAATAGCCGCCTTATGTTAGCCTCGATTAGGCAAGACTTGCCAGGTAGAGTAGATATCGATAAGAGGGTACTCACAACCAAAACAGAGGAACGAATGGATCCCGCACCATGCCCAGCAAGACGAATTGCATCTTTCCGATCTTCTCCAACCGGAATCGTGGGGATCTCCACCTTTAACTATCTGACTGAGACGCCACTGGGTCTTCCCATACTGTACACAAGGAACAACACAGCTCAGAGTGCAGTTGCTACAGGTGTTTGGGGGGTCGGGGTAGAATAAAGCTATCATCCATTTGTCGTGAGACTCGTTACCAGGTTGGATTACGAGTGAAGTATCGTGTAGGTGCAGGTGTAAAGCTGGTAGATCCGCACTGTAGTGAACATTAGAACTGTTAGGCTGTGCGGTCACAGTGGTTGTGGGATTCTTTTGAAAAGCCATTATACAGATTTGCCGCGAGGCATTTGGAGAAAATGCGGCAATGTATCATGGCCTATAAAAGTGATAGGCGGAACACTGAAGTGAGGGTAATGATGGAGGTTTGAAAAGCGTCTCTGGCGGGCCTTGTTGAAGGGTTAAATGGCAACGGCCCCATTAATATTGAGGAATATCTGTAGTGATTAGAAGCGTCTTGGAATTTGCTCTGGATGGAGGACCTAGGACGCTCGGAATAGCAATGTTGTAACGCCAGAGATATTTGGTGCGTAACAATCGACCAGTGATGATGACGTTTGAAGAACAGATAAATATCAGCATATTGGTGGTGACTTCCTGTAATCAGTAGGATACCGGAAACAGTACCCGTAAACAATGGAAGTGGAAAGAAGCACCAGAAGTCAATTACGTGTTTTCCCTCAACCCCTTTTGATATTGTAATATAATGATACTGGACGATTGACTAGACATATATGTACAATATTGAGGAGACTTCCACGCATGATCTTGACGATCCGCAGCAGGCGTTGGTATTTACTTCTTCTCATGCTAGAACAGGGATTAAGTTAGCACAGCTCGAGGCCTACTAAAAGAGGACCATGGTTGTCAAAAAGAAGGAAAGTCAGACAAGAAGGGTTCATACAAGAGAAAATATTTACAGTGAATCACAACTATGCCTGTGGCCGCTTTGGATCAATGGTTCCCTTTGCCTTGGCTGTTTCCGGCATTCCTTCGCCCTTGTTGCTTTGCTCGGGATCATTGGTGATGTCGGTCGAGTGTTTTGTATCCGTGTTACTCAAACCTTCTTGCTTTCCTGACTGGGTGCCCGGACCACCGGCGGGCTTAGAGGCAGCAGGCTAGGCCATGTCAACGTCCGGTCTGATAACTAAGTGACTTATCTTCAAATACCTCATCCTTTGGTCCACCCTCACCAGATTCGGCGGCATCATCCTTTTTGTCCTCTTGAGGTTTCTCCTCAGGCTCGGCCTTAGGTTGCTCTTGGGGCTTCTCCTCAGGCTCGGTCTGAGGTTGCTCTTGGGGCTTCTCCTCAGGCTCGGTCTGAGGCTGCTCTTGGGGCTTCTCCTCAGGCTCGGTCTTAGGTTGCTCTTTGGTTTCCTCCTTGTGGCCATGAGATTTACCATGGTCTCCATCAGACGTCTCAGAACCTTGGAGGATGTACCAGCAGGTTGGCACTGTCACGACGACAGCTCCGAGGGCCCTAATGACGTATTTGTTGGCAAACTGTCGCAAAGATAAAAAGGCCTCATGATTGCATATCTTACCACGGGGCATCACCACTCGTTTGCGCCGACCCATGAGCACCAGTGGCATAACCTCGTCGAGCAACTTGCTGCCACAATTGGGGCCGAGCAACAGTAGGTCTGGCAGCTCGGAAGCAGGACCGGAATGCGGTAGCTCTTAAGAATGCCATTGCGCGGGAATGACGGCAGAATTAAGTCCAGGAACAAGTCTGATACTGGTAAGTAAGAGGAAGCGTAAGTGCCGGAGGAGTTTGGAAACCCACAGCCTCAATTGAGTCGAGAAGAGTGTTGGAAAGGAAGATGGCTGGATATCTGCCAGAGCTTCTAGAAGAGCTTACCTTAACCAACTACCTATGTCGTATAATAAAAATAAGCGATAAGGCACCAAGGCATCAAGTAACCCCACCACCACCTCCAGGTACTTTGGACCGAGTGCCTTTGGATTCCATCTCCCTCCCCTCGTCCTCCATATTCTTTTGATCAGTCTCAAAGGATATTTGACCCGTTCTTTGGTCGAGGACCCAGAGTGTGTAAGTTTCTCATCCTCATCCTCAAGCTCGCCACCCGCCGTGCGTGTTCTCGGATCCCACGCAGCGTCTGCTTAAGTACGGTACTGATAGCTTCCCCCTCTAGCAGGCCTCCTCTTCACCACGTAGGCGGTCACCCTCCTCGTACAAATTTACCTCTGGCCAGTATTCGACGCTTCTCCTCTGCCCCAACCTTCAACATGTCCAATCAAATACCACCAAATCCAACTTCTCAAACAGTAGCAGCGCTGCTACCTAAGCTCCATGATGCCGATCCTGACTATCGATTTATGTCCTTGAACGATCTCTTTCAAGTCCTTACTATTGGAAAGCAAGACTTTCTTTACAATGACTATAACACCGCTGCCAAGACAGTGGATGGCATCCTCAAAACCTTGGACGATCAAAATGGCGAAGTCCAGAACTTAGCAATCAAATGGTATGCTCCCTTCGTCATCTGTATTCAAGAGTCCATCTAACGACAGCAGTCTTTCCCCGCTTGTCACGAAGCTTCCTAGTAATATTCTGGCTCCTCTGATCGAAAGGTTGTCAAACCTCAACACAGAAAACTCGGTCGACAATTCTATCCCGGCAATGGCCCTTCGGACTGTCGTAATAACATTACCAAGGCCTATAAGTGGTGTGCCACCAACGAAAGAGGTTGTGGAAGCATATTCAGCCATTAGCAGGGTCCTGATCCCCAGACTCGTGGGACGGCTTGTTGTTCCTAAGGCAACAAAGCTCCTCAAACTTCCTCCCCCGCCACCAGGGATGCTTGATCTTGAATCAAACAAGGAGGTTGATCCAGAGGCTGTGGATGTTCTGATTGAGGTGGTTAGATGCTTTGGACCCATGCTACAACAACAAGAGGTTGAGGCTCTCCAATCTCTCCTCGTTAGCATTCTGGAAACCGATAGAGCAAGTTCGGTTGTGAAGAAGCGTGCAGTTGTTGCAGTATCCATCTTGGCCATGTACCTTGCAGATGATGACCTCAGCGGTTTTGTTTCCCAACTCATCGAAAGTCTCCGGAATCCACACCTTACCCTGATCCAAAGGCGTCTGTATATCACCATACTCGGGTCTATGGCTCGATCTATCCCTACCAGATTTGGCCCTTATCTGAAAACTCTCGCGCCTTTTGTCCTATCAGCCTTGAGCGAAGAAGAGCTATCAGAGCAACGTGAAAATTCTTCAGAGGATGGTGAACCGGATCCCGAGATGGATGATGTACGTGAGGCTGCTCTTGTAGCTTTGGAAGGATTCCTCGCTTCTTGTGGCAGTGAGATGCGGGCCTACACCGAGGAGATAATTGCTGCCGCCCTCCGTTTCCTCAAATATGACCCGAACTATAACGATGACGGTGATGAGGAGATGGGTGGAACTCAATCAGAGGAAGACGATATGGATGATTTCGATGAGGATGACGACTTTGAGGTGGATGGTGGATTCGATGATGACGATGATGATGCTAGCTGGAAAGTCCGACGGTGTGCAGCAAAGACCCTCTACACGCTTATCTCAACGCGCGGAAGTGGTGACTTGCTTGAAGATGGAACGCTGTACTCGCAAGTTGCCCCAGTACTCGTGCAGAGGTTCATTGAGCGAGAAGAGAATGTCCGTCTGGAAGTCATTGCAACAATGTCTTCCCTAGTCCGAAAGACTGGGGAAGGTGTGCTCGTCAACTTATCAGCCGATGATGGAGCAGATTATATTAACCATGTTCCTCAGAGCCGGAAGCGAAGGCGGGAGAGTAGCAGCACTGGGAATTTCGATACCAAGACATTACCATCAATGTCCGCCGGCCTCACCTCGCCCACTGTTGAGCCAGTTCCACAGTCGGGCCCTAGAGCAGATCTGTCACGGCTGAGCCCTGCAATCATCAAGGGAGCAACAAAGCTCTTGAAAAGCAGTTCAATACCATCAAAACAAGCCATTGTCAACCTTCTAGATGAGATGATCTCCGTTCAAAACGGTGGCTTGTCTGAATTCTTCGCTCAGATCATCGATCCCATTATTGATGCTATCAAGTCATCATCTGGCTCTACAGGATCTTCGGGCACCATCGGAAATAATGGAGCTACTTCCGCAACTGTTAATACCTTGCGAATAGCTGCACTTCGCTTAATTGGTGATATATTCAAAACACATCCCTCTAGCGTTTTACAACCGTTTCTGCCAAAGATTGTACCCGGTGTTGTATCGGCTGTCAACGATAAGTACTATAAGATCTCCGGCGAAGCTATTGGTACTGTTGAACAGCTCTTAAAGGCTTTGACACCACCACGTTCAAAATTGATGGATCAGAATCATCAAGCAGATCTTCAAAAACTGTATCAGGTCGTCGTTAACAGGGTCTCTGCTACTGATGCCGATTTGGAAGTCCGTCAACGTGCAATTCATGCTCTAGGTATTTTATTGGCCCGCACAGCAAGCCCTGAGGGTACCTCACTTCTACCAGCTGCCGACCGAACTACTGCGTTGAACATTTTGAGCGACAGGTTGAAGAACGAGACGACCAGGCTTGCTGCAGTTCGAGCTATTGACACCGTCGCGGCCTTGTCGACGACTACTGATCAACTACAACCTGAATGGATTCGAGGAGTCTCTCTTGAACTATCTGCACAGCTTCGGAAAGCCAACAGGTCGCTGCGCGGTGCCAGTCTTTCTGCGTTAAAAAATCTTGTCGTTGCACCAGCAGCCAGTAGTTCTCTCGATGTGCCAACAATCGAAGGTCTGACCAGCGCTCTTCTCCCTCTTCTCACGACTGTTGACCTGCACCTCCTGGGTCCTGCACTACTTGTTCTCGCTGCTCTTGTCTCCGATGAACCACAAGTTGTGGTCACGGATCAATTGAATGTCGCCCTTTGTGGTTTATTGACTTCTCCACTCAGTGGTGCTGTCCTCGAGGCTATTCTTGCTCTAGTAACAAATATCGGTCGTAAAGCAGTCGGGCAGCAATTGATGGCCGGGCTCTTGAAAGATGTCAGTATCAACGGGGACCCCGCCGTCGTTGGCAAAGTCATTGGCACCTTACTGGTGTATGGAGGATCGTCTGTCGGTGTTACCATTGACAACTTCATGGAAGAATTGCACAATCCTCAATCTGAAGATGCAAAACGGAGCCTGGCTCTTGCTGTCCTCGGCGAAGCGGGATTGCGCTTGGGTGGAAAGTCGCCTTTAAAACCATCAACCTTCACGGCACAATTTGATTCGCGATCTGACAAAGTTCGCCTTGCAGCTGCAGTGGCCCTAGGCCGTGCTGGTGCTGGAAACATTACAGTCTATCTCCCTGAGATCTTATCTACAATGGATAAGGGTGGTAATACTCAATACTTACTTCTTCATTCTGTTAAGGAGATTCTGCAGCAAGCAAGTAATAGTCTTGCCGACATTAGCAATTACACTAAATCGATCTGGAGCAGATTACTTACTGCATCCCAAGCTGAAGACAACAAGGCCGTAGGCGCGGAATGCATTGGTAGGCTTGCAATTATTGATCCGAAGACCTATATGCCACAGTTGCAGGTACGTTACTTATCCTGTGTGTTAGTTGACTGACTGACCCTTTCTCAGTCTTACCTGCGCGACGAAACCCCGTCTATCAGGGCTATGGTCATTCAAGCCATTCGCTACACATTGCCTGACAGTGACGAAACGTTCGATGCAGTGCTCAAGACAACACTAATTGATATGCTCATTATCATGTTACGTGATACTGAACTTGAAAACCGACGTCTTGCACTAACAACGTTGAACTCAGCTGCTCACAACAAACCTGATCTTATCATTCCAAACCTTGGTCAATTATTACCTCTAGTGATGAAGGAATCGGTCGTCAAGCCTGAGCTGATCCGAGAAGTTATGATGGGCCCCTTTAAACATAAAGTTGACGATGGCCTCGAAGTTCGAAAGGTATGTTCCCACCTAATTCTCATATATAGAAATCAATACTAAGTCAGAATAGAGTGCATATGAGACACTGTACTCATTGATGGAGACCGCATTTTCAAGGATCAACATTCTCGACTTTTATGATCGCGTTATCGCCGGTCTGAAGGATGAACATGATATTCGGGCCCTTTGCAATCTCATGCTGACCAAGCTCCTCGTGCTGGATCCTGATGAGACATCAAGGCGTTTGGACTCTATTGCAGATTGCTTCCGAACTATCCTATCTACAAAACTAAAAGAAAATGCCGTCAAGCAAGAGATCGAGAAGCAAGATGAGGCAAGCAAGAGTGTCCTCCGGGTCACATTGCTGTTGCACGGCGCCATTCCTGCAGCCAGTAGTGGCATGGGCATTCATGGAAGCCAGCATCAGACTTGGCGAAATTACTGGGAGTGGGTTGAGAAAGATTTCGAGTCACCCCTAAGGGCATTGCGGGATGAGAGCAAGGAACTCTCCTTCTGATCGATTGAGGTTTGCAAGGTTGTTAAACTTGTGATAATGAGACATGGACATGGGTGAGGCAGGATGTTTATAAACGACGGCCTGAACCGGGACTACATCGCATAGCTTGCGCTGGATGGGCGTTTGACAGTTCCAAAACATTGGGCTGCTTAGATAAATAAAAATATATCTCAAAACCAGTATGACTCGATATTTGCACGAGGAGGGCAAGATGTTCAGCAACTTCTTACTGGGAAGACCCCCATAATTATACAACGCTTTATGTTCCGGCCAACACCTTCTATTGTACAATCTGATAGAAGAAACAGCTCGAAGAGAGGAGATGGGGTTCGTCAATAATCTACAGAGTATAACGAACGAGAAGGGATCAAAGGAACTCCTTTCCATGCCTTCCCACCATAAGAGCCAATATTACAGTAAGCCCCCCTTCCCCGCACAACAACAAAATCAAACATCACCTTACCACAGTTCTTCACTTGAGAATTCTTGTGACGATCCCAGTCCCAATGGTCCGTCCGCCCTCACGAACGTTGAAGCGTTGTCCAACCTCAAGGGCGACAGGGTTGTAGATCTCGCATCTCATCTCTACATTGTCCCCTGGCATGACCATCTTCGAATCCGCATCGGGAGTGCCGTCCGGCCAGAACAAGGCAGCCGCCTCATCAGCAGTTCGGATAAACATTTGGGGTCGGTAGTTTTGGTGGAATCCAGTGTGTCGTCCCCCTTCCTCCTTGGTGAGCACATACATAGAGACCAAAAACTCCTGTGTGCCTTGGTGGTTCCTGGCTGAGCAATAACCATTCCTCGCTTGACATCCTCACGCTTGACACCTCTGAGCAAGAGACCAGAGTTGTCGCCAGCCCTTGACTCATCACAGGACTTCTTAAACGTTTCAATGTCGGTGACCTTGGTCTTGATTGGTTGATCTCCCTTTCCTACAAGCTCGACCTCCGAATCTCTCTTCAATACGCCACGCTCGACTCGACCGGATGCAACTGTGCCACGACCCGGGATTGAGAAGACATCCTCAACAGACATCAAGAACGGTTTGTCGAGATCACGTTGAGGAGTTGGGATCCAAGTGTCAACGGCCTTGAGAAGCTCATCTATCTTCTCGGTTCCGATCTCGGGTCTCCGTCCTTCCAATGCACAAAGAGCGGAACCAAGGATAATTGGTGTCTCATCGCCTTCAAACCCATAGGTGTTCAAAAGCTCTCGCATCTCCATTTCGACAAGTTCCAACATCTCTGGGTCCTCGAGAGCATCTACTTTGTTGACAAAGACGACGATTTTCTGTACACCAACCTGACGGGCGAGCAGCAGATGTTCTCTGGTCTGGGGCATCTGTCCGTCCGAAGCAGCAACGACAATAACAGCTCCATCCATATTTGCCGCACCAGTAATCATATTCTTGATGTAATCTGCGTGACCTGGGCAGTCCACGTGGGAGTAGTGACGGTCCTCGGTAGAGTACTCGATATGCGCCGTCGAGATCGTGATACCACGCTTCCGTTCCTCGGGAGCCTTATCAATGGCACCGTACTCAAGGAAGTTTGCAAAGCCCTTCTCAGCCTGTCTCTTTGTAATTGCAGCAGTGAGCGTGGTCTATAGAAAGCATTAGTAGTTGACCGTGGCCGCGAGCCTATAGTGCTGTACCTTTCCATGATCGACATGACCAATAGTGCCTAAAGACATCAGTTAATGACTACAAGTAGATTATACTAGAAAAGCAGCATACCAATATTAACATGGGGTTTTGTCCGCTCGAACACGGTAGCATATGAGCGGGCAGCGTTCAACACGGCAGCGCCATTTTGTCGTCGCAGAGCGTGCTGTAGAGGACTGACGGAATTGCCCTGCTGCAGCGCAGACCGGGCAGTCCGCAGAAAGGGATTGACTGACCGCGCAAATACCTGCATTGTCAAGGAATGGAACACAATTAAAGAAAGGAGAACGGAGGAGGAGAACGGAGACAGACGGGGATGATGGTTGATATTCTGGTTCCCCGAGCTCTCGACATTTATTATTTTTTAGTGTTGTTTAGGTAAGGCTGGCTTAGCTAAGCCTATCTGGTCTCACGTGACACTTATGACCCCCTATTTGAGGCTGCTCGCTTATGCTTAGGTATAGAGGCGATTGCAGTATTAACGTACCTTTACCTTAAGGTACTTATAGCATTGACTTCTCGGTCTACCTACCGTAGGTAGGTACCTACCTACCACCACTAGCTCATGTACTTTGTAACAGTCCATTTATCAAAGAGAGAGTCTTGTTCTGGTCAGTTCGTAGGGCACTTCAACCAACAACGGCCAGTCGTATTAGCGGATCCGGGCAGCCCAACGAATTTCATCTCCCTAGAGGTTGGCTACATTCTTTCAAAATAACCATTCTTCCCAAGTTGTTCCAAACTCGAGGGTCATTGTCTGGTGAGTATGGGTGGCTTCGTTCTTCATTCGCCATCTAATAGCGGTGATCGAAATGACCTTCCAACCTTTCTAGAAACTCTCTTCAATATCCGTTACTTGGTCGCCCGCTCCATCTAAGGCAGGCAATCAAGTTCATGTTGAGCTTCATAGCGAACGCCCTGCCTACACAGATTACACAGGTTCGACATCTTATGACGCACGAGTTACGAGCAGTGGTGTCACTGTGTTAGTCTCGGCGATGCTTCCATCAGGATCAAGGATATGGTCACACTATCAAGCATTGTTCGACCAACACGGTCTGGAAATAGAGACGAGGGTATAACTTCAAGTGATAAATGGCCAATTGGCAACCATTAGGAGAGTGGAGGTGTGATATGCCCCGTAGCTACCTAAATGCCAGTCGACAGCTCAAGATAATATCGGGCTCTTTCTCTGGTCTTAAGAAAGGACTGCTTCCTACCGGCATACTTCAGGGCCGATGGGATAACTTGAGTCTGCACACCTCTGTAGAAGTCTACTCATATGGCTCCGTTTGCCTCGGAAATAGAAGAAGAAAACCGATAAAGAATATCAGGCAAGGTAGAGAAAAGAACCTTCTGGTCAACTCCGTCTACTAACATATTACCTTACCTTACCTACCTAACCTTACCTACTGATACTACCATGCATGATAAACAGATAGATCTACGGAGTAAGTTCATAATTCCACTCCGTACTCCGTTACTCCGTAATACCTGCTCCTGAAGCAGAAGGAGGGAGGAACTTGATACGCTGATAGCGGCACCTTCCCTAAAAGGATCGAGAATGCCCGAATGTCACTCCTGTCTTCTTCACCGCGCCGTATTCTTGTACGGCGCCCGAAGGATGGTTAGGTACGGAGTACTGTACAACGGGCCTCGGGATACTCCGTACCTTACCTTGCTTAGGTAAGTATCTGACGCGGAGATATGATCTTCCAGGTACGTACTCCCTCCCTCTCCCATTATTGTCTCTTGGATTCATGGGCCATAACGACTATCGTCCCTCTAAAGTTCCTTTTACATCAGACTCCCGACTCCCTTGCCTACTACTCCGTATCTACGGATACTACTGTACCTACACAGGCAAGTAGTCTTGTCTTGCTTACCTACCTACCTACCTAAGGTACAGTAGGTACTGCTCCTACGGTGCATGAAGCGACTAGGTAGTCCCTGTCCTTCCTTTCATTCTGCCCCTCCACTCTCCAACCCCCCCGCCCCGGCCTATAGGAATGCAATGGAGCGCAGCCCGTTCATCCATGGCCCTGAAAAGGAGTCGGCCGGCTCAACTCGTCCCACCCAATCCTCTCCTCTGCCACCGGCATGCCCCTAAGTAGACGCGCAAAGTGCCGCTTTTCTCGTCTCTCGCCTTCTACTCTGGGCTCAGGGCTCTCAAGACTCGAGCTGAGCCAAGCGCTCCTTCACCAACGAGGCCAAGCACTCCTTGGAACCCCCCCCATTTGCATAGTCCTCCTCTCATGGGGAAAGGGTACAAAGTAGGCCTTCTCCCGTAGGCCTAGCTCTCCACCTCTCTTGCAAGAAGATCCCAAGTAGAACCGCTCTTGGCTGCACGTCCCTGTCTCTCTCGTCATGGCTTCTTTCGTCTCCCGGGCCTTGGCCGTCTCTCTTCTTGCCCTTCCAACAGCCCTCGCGGGGTCGCCAAAGTCTTGCTTGAATCCTCAATTGAGTTGTCACAATACCACAGCCGTGTCCGATACTTGCTGTTTCAATGCGCCCGGTGGTCAGCTTCTGCAGACTCAGTTCTGGGATACTTCCCCCAGCACTGGTATGGCACCAACAATTTGTAGCTCTTCCCCTCCTCTCCAACTGCTAACAACTTACAGGCTACTCAAACTCATGGACAATCCGTAAGTGTCTTGTGAAGTGCTTTGCCTCCTTCCAGGGGTCGGTACATGACTAGCAGGAGATGCCTTCTAGACTGTGTCTGACTGTCGGCATATCCTGCAATCCTTGGATGCTCTTCTGAAGCTCCTGTCCTATTCTAATCGAACATTCACTGATCGCTGTTTTCCCTAGACGGTCTCTGGCCTGATCGCTGTGATGGAACCTATGATTCGAACTGTGATCCTAGTCGTGCCTACACGAACATCACTGCAATCCTCGAGTCATATGGAAAAACGGATCTTCTTGCCTATATGAACTCCTATGTATGGAACATCCCTCTTTGCCTCCTTTTCTCACCGGGCTTTTCTTCTTTCAACCACTCTGGTCATGCTCTGTTAGTGATCGACAGTAAATCATGATTACGAAGTGCTAACATTGCAGTGTTCTAGTGGGTGGATAACACTGGCGACAATGAGAGTTTCTGTGAGCACCTACACCTATCTTTCAATCATCTCATTTGATGGCTAACCTTTAAAAGGGGAACACGAGTTCTCGAAGCATGGAACGTGCATCAGCACGTTTGAGCCTAGCTGCTATACTGACTACACACCGCAAGAAGAAGTTCCCGATTTCTTCCAGAAAACCGTGGATCTCTTCAAAACCCTGGACACTTACACGGTATTTATCCCAGGCATTCAACACCAATATGTGATACTAAATTTGCCAGACCCTTGCAAATGCGGGAATCGTTCCATCAAGCTCAGCAACCTACACTTCTGCTCAAATCCAAGCAGCATTTAAGAAGTCGTTCGGATACGAAGTTACAATTCAATGCAGCTCTGGCGCGCTAGACGAGGTTTGGTACTCCTTTAACGTAAAAGGTTCCGTCCAGTAAGTGTTCCCGGAAGCACAACCTGTTTGTCTTGGAGTGATCTATGCGTTTTAAGACCAAGAGTATCATGCGAGCACTGGACCTTGTGCCTATAGTTAATTATTACCCCGAAAGGGACCATTATATGGGCATGGCATATAACTCATTGATCTTCTATAGAACTGGAACCTTCGTTCCCATGTCACCTGTAGGATCGACTTCGAACTGTCCTTCAACTGGTATCAAGTACCTTCCGAAATCTGGCAGCCCGGCGCCAACTACAAGCAGTGGTGCTTCCTCAACTTCTACCAGTAGCGCATCCCCAACCACAACCAGTGGTGCGTCTCCAACTACAAGCAGTCCGACCTCCACTCCCACTGGAGGGAGCGGTACGTTCTCAGGTTCAGGTACTCTCGATGTTCAGCACACTTCCAATCACCTACTGACCTTAAAAGGTTACCTGAATGCATACACGAATGGTAGCCAGGTTGGCTGTTTGATCAGTTCTGGAACATGGTATACGAGTGGGACTTGCGCTACTTACACCGCCAAGGCATCTGGTAGGTTTGTCGGGAAATAGGGCTATGAGCAAGCTGACAAAGTGTGGTCCAGATTCTGGATTCACGTTGAAATCGTCGAAGGGCTCATGCGGGATCTCCAATTCACTCTTCACTTGTGGATCTGGGGTCACGCCTACAGTTTTCACCGTAGGTTCCTTTTCACTTTGAAGTTGAATGGTGCTAATGCACGTTAATAGGCTAGTAACGGATACCTACAATACAGCGGGAGTTCCGCTTTCTATGCTGCTGCTGTTCCAAGCGGATCAACACAGCAGAAGGTATACACAACCTCGGAGAGCGTGGAGATTTCTTTCCAGTGGCAGAGTGTGTGAGGGGAGGCAGAAACTGATAGGGACAGTGGGCGGGTTCTGAATGATATCAATGCGGCCCCAACCAAATCAGAAAAGGAGAGGGCTTCCAGCTATATTATATATCCGGAAACCCAGCCAGCCAGACGACCTCCTTGTCTGGATTGACACCCGGGATTGGGGTGGTTATAGCAGCAGAACAGCCAGAAATATTATGCTCATAATTTGTACTTCTGACTTATTTTATTAAGTGAGAGGAGGCTCCTGAGGAGCCTTAAGTCTTGTAGAGCCAGCCCGTATATAGATGGACCAAATAGAAGCGTCCCAACACTTAATTCGGTCCCAATTCGAATGGAAGATCACGTGCAGATAAGGGTCGGCAATGACGCCAACATCACGGGCGCGGGAGTGGGAGGAAGCAATGGGCAGCACCGCATTTCAAAGCGAACCAGAGCTTTCTCCGGAAATCAATCAATGCCCTTCTCAACCCTCACCAGGCCACTTGTTCCGCGCTCTTTGCGAGTCCCTACCACGAGTACAAAAGTAGGTAGCCTTTAGACCACCGGCTCCTGGACCTGATAGCCAACCTTACTGACCGTGACAGCTTGCCCTGCCCCCAGTCGCACGCGCCATGCATATCCAGTCGATTCCTATGTGTAAGCCCTGCGCTTCTACTCTCCCTTCCAGCAATGTCAGTAAGGTTGGCTCCTAACGCTGTGCGCAGGGACGGGAAGTAGTGATAACTACGCCTACTTGGTCGTCGATGACAAATCCAGAGACGCCGTTATCATTGACCCTGCACATCCCGAGGAGTATGTATACAACTCTGGGAGCTGGAAGAGCAAGTCACACTGACGAGAATAGAGTGGCACCCGTATTAGAGCGGCAGATAAATGAAGGCAAGATCAACCTAACTGCGATCGTCAATACACATCAGTACGTCCCGGCCGGCTGTCCATCAAGGTATTTTATTAACAACTATCAGCCATTGGGACCATGCGGGTGGAAACAAAAAGCTTGTAAGTCTGAGCGCCCTCTCCTATAGGACATGAATTGCTAACCATCACCTCCATAGCTCACAGTATTCAAAGGCAAGCCTGTAATAGGTGGGAAAGACTGCGAAGGAGTTACGAAAACACCGAAAAATGGCGAGAGCTTTAAAATCGGGGATATTTCCGTCAAAGCATTGTATACACCATGTCATACGCAGGATAGCATTTGCTGGTTCATGGAAGACAGCACCGGAAGGGTAGTGTTCACTGGAGACACTCTCTTTCATGGAGGTATGTAGCCAAAAGATGCTCGCTAAGACCCATCCATTCTGACGGTTTCTTCCAGGATGTGGTAGATTTTTTGAGGGCACAGCAGAGGAGATGAACACGGCTTTGAATAAGACTCTTGCTGCAATTCCCGATGACACAAAAGTCTTCGTATGGCCACAAACCCCTGCTTTGGAAATCCTCTAATCATAACTAACGAGTATAGCCTGGCCATGAATATACGAAAGCCAATGTCAAATTTGCCATCTCGGCTCTTCAGAGCGAGCCCGTCAAGAAGTTACAAGCCTTTGCCGAAAACAACAAGGAAACACAAGGCAAATTCACAATTGGCGATGAGAAGGTAGATTCCTTTTGGTTCAGAAGAAGACATCCATGCTGATAGTATTATTTAGCAACATAATGTGTTCATGAGAGTTGATGTAATGTCTATTGTCGATCAACGCTATACCACGCAAACTAATGTCAAGCAGGATCCTCTGGTACAAAAAGCAACTGGGAAAACTGATCCAGTGGAGGTTATGAGCAAGCTTCGTGAGATGAAGAACAGTTTCAAGTGAGTAAGTAGTATGGATGTCCGCCTGACTTGTGTTTCGAGACCACTAAAGACTTTGAATAGACCAGCGGAAGCAAAGATTTGAGAGCTGGTGGTGGGTATACCGTATATGCCCAGAGTCCCAGACGAACAAAAGGTTTCGGATACGATATTGTTATTATATCAAATTGTATATCAAAGCGCCTCTGGATTCATTCCGTTCGGGCCCTCTTGTCCGCTTTGTGCCCATATTACTTACTGAAGGTACTTCGCACTCTGCCTGCTCATCTAATCATCTTTGCTATCTCACCATATCATATATGACTCCAACTTGGACCGAATCAGAATCAAATCATTGAGACCTATCTTTCTCTTTCTGTCTCTTGTCGATTATTCCCAGCTCTCAATTCTACGTTTATTCTTGAATTCTCATGAAGAACCTCGAAGATGGGATACCTCGTCCATCCCCACAATGACAAACAATTAGACCCACGGTGTCACTTGCCCGCCGGTCACGAAAAAGAACTTCCTCGAGGCCGGTGCTTCTGCAACGCAATCCTTCGCGATTGTCAAAGCCATCTGAGCTCATCTCAATGCCTTCCATGTCTGTTATTTTGATCAATGTCTCTCGGTGAAAGTGAAGCATTTCATTGCACTTTGAGTGCTGATGTACACCCTAGGGATTCTTATATCCCTACGATTATCTACATAGATACTTGGCAATCATGAGATAGAGGGGAGGGTGCTGATTAGATATGCACCGTAAATAAAAGGCAAAGTCTCAGATGGACATGTTTTTGATGATTTACCCACGTGTTCTCCCTGCGTGAAACATCACTGGTACACAAATTCACAAACCGGCGATCAGATCGGTGTTGGAAGGTTTGATGGCGCTATTTGCGTCTTCACACGGCAATCAACTCAGGAGTCAGAAGTTCTGTACTCGCATAGAGTGGGGTTGAATAGCTAGAAGCCCCATTGGCTATATATTCTAATGTCCTACTAATCTTGTCTCCAAGAAGCACCAAACACCAAACTCATTTAAGGAGCAAAGTAGCCAGGCACTCCTGCGGAAGGTCTCGAAGAATCAAAATCTCGACCGGATGTCATTCTTGCTTCACTGTCCACACTCGCACGCTCTGAGCTGAGACAACGACGAGCTCTAGCATTTATTTAGAAGCTGTTTTAACCTTTGTATCTGCTCGCGATCTGGAGGATTGATCGACTCCAATAGCTTCGAGTATCGAAACCTTCAAGAAAGAATTGCACAAACCTTCATCCAAGATTGAGTGTGACAGAGAAAATGTAGAAGGGTTTCGGTCTTGTTGTTGCAGATCTATGTACCCAAGGATGGTGTTGTCTTGCACAATCCGATGATTCTTTAGAGATCGAAGGAAGGAAATAAAAAAGAATTTCAGCAAAGGTTTTTCTACTGCGGAACCGAAAGATTAGTAATAAACCAACTACATAGCCGAGCTCCCGATTGGTCAACCTACTTGCAGCCTCAGCCTCGCATCTTTCGCGACTCATACAGTATCGCGACATCAACAGCCTTCTCAACGGATCAAGGTTGCGCAATACAATGGTAAGCCTCTAACGTAACCCCTAACTGCATATATATACATACGCCTAACAGCATATTAGCCTGCCAAACGCCGCGCCCCGGCCCCGGCCCCGGCCCCGGCAGTGGCATCCATAACGCCCAAGAACCGCCTGTCCAAGCTGGCAAAAGAGCACAACATAACCAGTGGGGAGGAACAAGAAATCCGAGAGGCTTTTGCACTGTTTGCGCATGAGAAGAAGGGTGAGAAAGAAGGTGTTATATCCATCGGTGATGTTAGGCGCGCCATGATGTACTCCCCCACCCGCTCCCCCTCCCTACCACTCTCCTTAAATATCCCGCCCCGCATTGGCTTTGTGAAAGTTTTATGAAATACATGCTGATATACAATCTTATAAAGTGCGCTTGGTATTCCGCCATCTCCTGAAGAACTCTCGGAGTTCATATCGATTCTTGATCCCGATAATGAGGGTTTCGCAATCTTCAGCTCCTTCGTCGCAATTTGCTCCCTCAAACTACACAATCGTACCCGGACATTAGAGTCACATAACCAGGAAGTGGACGAGGCATTCAGGTTGTTTACAAGTGGGGGAGGAGAGGAAAAGATCACCCTTGCGACTTTAAAAAGGGTCGCGAGGTCGTTGAAGGAGGACGTTGACGAGGAGCTCTTGAGGGATATGATTCTGGAAGCTAATGGAGGCGCAGGCGTTGGCAGCGGGGTGGAGAAGGATGAATTCGAGAACGTTCTGAGAAGGGCTGGCGTTTGGAGGTAGTACGTTGGGCTGGGAGGGCGTTTGGTCGGGCATCGCTTGTGGAGTTTCCGGCATTTGGGAATAGGTTGGTCCTCATGAAGGCGTTCTAGATGACAGATTGCTTAGGTCAAGATGGATCGTGTTTAATTTTGTCTGCAGAAATGCTGGTAGCTATGCAAGACACAGAAGCATTCAGTCGCTGCTCCGAGATGTATAAAATGGAAACCACGTTGTATTTGAAAGCCCGTTATCACTATACCTCGTTATGTTCTGGGGTCCTCCGCTGCTGGAGCAGAGGCGGTAGTCATGTTGGTTGATGCCTTGAATCCTGCATGATCTGAGTGCTTTTTATAGAAGTAGTTATCCGGTTTTGGCTTCAGTTCTTCGGGAAGCTCTTCCAAGACCGTTGCCAGTATAGCATCGATTGACTTCTGCTTTGAGGCATCCCTGTGCCAAATGGATATGAGGTGTGAGTTGAACCGGACTGAGAGACCGACACCGCACAGTTGATCACCTGGCTGGGTTAATCCTGCTCTGCTTTAATCGTTTGAAACTTACCAAGCTCGAGACAACTTTGCAGTTTCTCTCCAATAGCCATCAACTGAACTCTCGTCCAGAAATTGGGCCCATTGAGTTTTGGTACTCTGAAGGTCCAACTGCCACCATTGATGTTCCTTCTATCTTCCCACACTGGCTGAAATCCTTGTTTGAACAAGTATATTGATTCACGCATCTTGATTTGATCTACTGGTGTATTGTTGTTGTAGCGCCAGAAGTCCTGGACGGACTCAATCTGCGAGCCAAGCTGCTCGAGGGTCGCCTTATACGTTTCGCCCGAGGCCTTTTGCTGATCCTTCTGCTGCCTGTGAGAATAGTCAGCCACTATCTAGCTACATGCATCTAAGCCGAACCGACCTATCGAAATACACATTCCAGTAATGCTGGGTTGGTAACGGTCGCATTGCCTTCAGCATATTCTTCTTCGCATCGTCACGCTGTTCAGCAGGAGAACCAGTATCGCTGAGCGCAGAAGCCGTTGACAGGCCTCTGGTCATAAGGGACGGTCGCATCGCCATTGTTTCTCAGCCTTCTGCCTGACTTTGGGTCGGGTTTGACAGCCTCCAGGTCCCGCAGTGCAATGAGTGATAAGAATTCCAGGCTTCAAAGTCACTGGGTATTGGGGGAGGCGGCGGCAAGGGTAGTGTCGATTATAGGGATAGAACGAAGAGGTGATTCGGGGAATCAATAACAATGGAGAGCAGCATAGAAGAAAGAAGGGCAGCGGAGGAAGAGGTCGGGAAAGGCAAGAGCAAGGGCAAAAGAGATAGCAAAAGCAAAAGCAAAAGCAAAGGGCAAATGGGTTCACAGCGGTTGGACAGAGGAGAGGGAAGATGTTTGGTTGTCGTAGACTCGTACGGAGTAGGTATGTGAGACTGAAACGCGAGGCGCCGTGGACCTCGAGTTGGAGTGGAGTGGGGTAATTGTTCTACAGTCTTGCAGGTACTACAGTAAGTACTGCCTATCTAGGTTAGACACGGTAACTAGGCAATAGTAGTTGGGGCGACCTAGCTTGTTTGAGGTAAATCACAATGTGTAACAGGCTAAAGTGAAACGGCTGATCCCGATTCCCGTCGCGCTCCAAGTTTCGCGAATCGCGCCTAATGCCTACTGACTGGGCGCTTAACGCTTAATTGTTAGAGCTACTCTGTATGGAGTATAGTACGTATCTGCAGATTCCACCTTACTCTCACAGGAAAAGTGCGCTCGCTTACCCTAGCTACCTTACTACCTTAAAATTGCGGCGTTACTTACACGCCTAGTCACGTGCACGTGGGGCGTATCAAAATTCGCCAGAACCGCGCAAACCTCACTGCTCTTCTTGAGATCTCTCTATCCACTCGCAAGGAACTGCCAACGCCAATACCTACCTGAGTATTCTGGCCACACATCTCATCTGACTGACCTCCAAAAACCCAACCTCCTGGATTTCTGTGCCCTCCTCTCCGATTACGAGCTACGAATTCCGGTCACCTCCCCTCTACCTAGTACGTATGTAGAAATCAATGAATGTTCTGTTCTTTTCGTCCCTGGGTCCTCCCTAGGTGCCCTCCTACTCACTATTGTTGAAAAACCTCTCCTGCCAATCTTCTCCCTTTTTTCTACATCGCACGGCTCCCCACGTTCCCCCAGCTGCACAGTCCATTCGAATCAACCTGCCGCTCCCTTCCCCCCTCGTCCCTTCACAAGATCTCCTCCCGAGTGGCATAATGTCTCGCCTTCCTCATGCCGTCCAGCGAATGTCAGTCATTCCTCAAGCTGCTGGCAATGGCGGCAGTGGTGGAAGCAGTTTTCTTGCTTCTCTTGCGCCCCATCGCATCATTGACACCTCATGCTGAGATCAAAATCCTAATTGAGTGTATCATCCTCCCAGGTACCGACTTCCCTGGCGCAGATACCCTCCCTGTGCTGGAGCTTGAAGGCTCGTGGAATACGTTGCTGGGGCTGAGACGACTGAGCGCAGCTACGACGACTACCCCATCTCCTTCCCCATCTTCCCCCAAACACTCGTCGAGCCTGAGCTTGAGCGTTGGCTCGAGGGTACGTCTATCTCTTCCGCGCGCCTAGACATTGACCACAGACTAAATCTGGTGGCACAGAAGCCGAAGCATCGATGAACAAGAAGCGAGTCTTTAGCCGAGCTTTTGCTGGCCATGGCCCCGTTGCTGAAAGCCAGAGATCCTTCAAGATCGCAAAGACCATGATAGCATCGTACGGTAAGTCTAGTATATCAGTGACCCATTTCAGCATGCGTTCACTGACCATTCTCCAGCGTCGGGCGACTACAAGTTCTCGGAGCGCGTTCGTAATATTGTCGAAATCCAAGGCATGGACTTCTTTAACCGCAAATGTACGAAGCTGGTTGCTAGAGCTCTCGACTACGAAGAAGACGCCAAATCTGCTTATTCTGAATCTTGTGACGGTGTGCCCAGTTGCCCCACACGCCGCGGTACGGCTGATGGGGAAATGGACCAGGCGTTTGCTGACGTAGATCAATCGGGAGATGAAGATGGAGAACAGGAAAAGGAGAATGAGCCCAGGATAGATGACGACTCCAAGGATGCTAATAGGCTATCGGGGTCATCTTCCGCCTCGTCCGAGTCTACTCAATCTTCCGAGTCTCCTAGATCTTCCTCCGAATCCGAGTCATCTGAGGGCTTAGAGAGAGAGGGTTCATCTGACCGGTCTGTTGAGCTCCCAGGTTCACCCTATGAGCCTGTTGAGTACTCCGAGGAGTCGGCCAACATTATCAAGCGAATAGATGCCGAGGTGCCCAAGCAAGTCAACGGTGGAAGCCGGATCGACAAGCAATTATCTCTCCACAAAATGGCTAATAGCGAAAAGGAGCTCGATCAGTTCAAGAAGTACGGGGACCTGAACGACAATGAGTGGGAAACCGAAGATCCAAACCGATACAGTAACGACGATCCGAACAGAAAAGTTCACGATTTCGAATACCAGAGCCCCCCTTCCATAACAACCAATGAAAAGGAATATAAGCCAGAACCATTCCCTAATTACGTCGAACCAGATCCTTCTGAGCTTGACCTTATCGCTGAAGACATTTTCGATTTTGGGACTCGCAATAACATTACCGATACTTCCACCGACGACTCATCCGCATCTGCGTCCACATCTACCGCCGAGGCTATTCCAAGTAGCCCTGAGAGCATCGTCAACTTCCGACCTCTCAATCAAAAGCCATCCTTCAAGTTTACTCCATCCTCGTCCATCGCCAGCAAGCTTCCAGAATTCCTCGCTTCGATGAAGGCCGCTAATGACGCTCTTCAGGCTGACATCGCCGCAGGAAGGCTGGGGGATCATCTGCTTGAGATCAACGATGCTACCCAGCAGGAGCGTGGAGATGATCCATACGTCGAGATGAACCTCGGCCTTGGTGTCCTCGAAGAGACCACCAGCCATATCAGCTCGTCTGATAACGGTATCAATGAACCTGACGTCTCCACTCGGTCCATTATTGATGCCGCTCTTCAAAAGTCCACCAGTGGCAAGAAATCTGTAGCTATCGAGGAGCTTTGATAGACTGCTTTGATCAGCATTAACACGCCGTATAGCAAGTTTTCTGTTGCTATTGCAACGAGAGGCTTCACTGCACATTCGCTAGCTGCCTGCACTCATATATTTTTGTAACATCTGGTATTCCTGTCGCTGTTTCGACTTTGCAGCGTCGTGCCTCTTCCCCACAGCCCGACTACCGCCGTTGAGGGACTATGCATCATCATTCCACGCTCTTTGTACATATTGTGTCATGTCGTTGGGTCCCAATCCGTTTCGCCTTGCAATGAAGTTCTTGCCACATCTTTCATTCACGATGCTTTATTTCTCATCGATTCCACGAACACTCTGTTTCTGGTGCTGCCTACGTACCAACCTTCTACCAGTTTAGGGGTTCTTGCTTAGCAGATTTCTTCTCATTCAGCAACTCATTCTCATCGTTGAGGGGGTTCTTCTATGGTACCTTTGACTCGCGCATACCTTCAGATTTGTGATACCCGTCTTCATGTGAGGAGATAAGTTTCCATTGTACTTTAGACTCCAAACCCTTCACAGGGATTCAAATTACTCTCCCTGTTTCCTGTCTTTTTTTTTTTTCTTCCAATTGGGGGTTGGCTTTTCCAGCAAGGATGCCCGTCTTCTCTCGGCCATTGGCGCTGTTGACTTGAATGAAAGGATGGAGTATCGCGACAAGATGGACTCGTATTACACCACGGCTTTCTTTGCCTCTAGTCTCTACTCATAAGGGTTTCGAGGGATGGAGGGCAGTTGGTACATTAGTGTTCCAAGAAAGACACATCGCCGCCTGCAATCTTGCGACATCAGCAGGCGGTATGGCAAATATTTCCAAAGAATAAAGTATACTTGATAATAAAATTCCGATCTTTAATGTACGCTATGGTGACCTCAACATCCCAACCAAAGAAAGGCTTAAGGTAGCTACTCCTAACACCGTCGCTGACCCACACACGTTATAGTACCAGTATTCTAATCCTTAACAAAACGGATCCAACCCCGTCCAGAGCTAAAGTCAGTTGACTCTGCTTCCTAATGGTGTAACAAACCTGATCTTGTCATCCCCAATCTTTCTCTTAAAAACTCCCAGATCTTTCAGCAAGTCCTTCATGGAACCCTGGACTTCACTGGCCCTCTCCTCATGAACTGAAACATCAATACCTTCATCCTCGTCACCATACTCTCCAGCAGGCGCTTCCATCCTCTCATCGTTCTCCTTATCATCCTCTCCAGCCTCAAACACGTCACCCTTCCTGCTTCCACCTTGCATGGTATTACCCCCACTCCGCACTTCAATCGGATTTTTCAGGCTGTCAAGCGCAAGCTTTAAGTGCAATCGCAGTGCATCATTCTCTGTCTGCAAGTTACGAATCTTACCCTCAGCTACCATACTCCGTTCTTCCATCATGCGCTGCATCGCAATGACTCTGTTCTGGTACTCTTCCAACTTTTCTTCCTGCTCTCTTCCTTCCTTTTCTCGTCGCCGACTATCTGACACATTGAGTTGCAGAATGCGTATCTCTTCAGCCATTGCGGCAATTTGAGCATCTCGTTCGGCGGCTGAGACATGATCCTGATTAACGACAGCGCGAGTGCGGATTCTCTTAGCTTGGTCAGCATAGCGTAGTGTTGACAAGGTCTCATCGTAGTCTGAGGGTGCTATGCAAGCTATCATAGCAGTTTTACTATTTCCTCCCAGGGAATCCTTGAGCAGCCAAGTGAGGATTGAATCTCGATATGGTACCACATCCTTATTCCTCTTACCCGGTCGATGTTGCTTGGGATCGGCAAGTGCAGCGATCACGCGGCCAAGTGTAGTGAGAGATTTGTTGATATTGCTTCCTTCTCGAAGACGAGCGCCAGTAGCCTCCGTTGCTTTTGCTCGCTCACTGCCTGCTAAATCTACAAGTCGGATTCGTGCCATGCGTTCAGTAGTCTCATCCGTGTCCATATCGTGATGGATTTGCTTGAGCATAATGGTGAAAACCGCGTGACTTCTGCTACTCGTGTCGTTCATCTTGGTACTTGCTGTCGTGCGGCTCGCATCTCCCATTTTCATATACCGCATGATTTCTGAAATGTTCTTAACAGGCGCATCCGTTAGATCTTTGATGTATGGCCCCTCCGTTGGCGACTCCCTAATCTTGAGGTAATACGGTGGTTGGTTAGGGTGCACTGGGACAAGGAGATCGCGAACATGTTCATTATAGACTTCGAAATAAGATACTCGTACGTTGTACGAGATATTAGGTGTTTCATTGTGGGCGGCTTCGATGCGTTGAAAAAGATCCTCACAAGTCCGGGGAATGAGACCCGGTTGCTCTGGGGTTCCCATCATTGTATAACTCTTTCCAGACCCAGTCTGGCCATATGCAAAGATGCATGTGTGGTAGCCTTCGAAGTTGTGGTCTAGAAACTCCTCACCCAGGCAATTGTAAACGTCCTCCTGGTGGGCATAATGCTCGTCCGCCTCGTCATGACTCCAAAATGAATTGTCGAAGGTGAAAGTCTTCTCCTCGATAACCTTGCGAGTCTTCGACCTTGAATTGACAGGATCTGTATCGGTTGGTACTAAAAGCGTCGTAGCCTGAGTGATTGGATTCATCTGTATTAAGCATTCCGCGCCTCGCTCGATTTCTGCAAGGGAATGTTAAAAATGAATCAATTGGCCCCATTTACTATGCGGTCTTGTTACCTCTAGGAAGAAACCCTCTGACCCTGACTACGACTCGAACGTTTCCGCCTGGCGCATCCATTCTGCCAATTGGTGTCGCACTTCCCTCTCTTGAACGTAGTGAAGGTGTAGAAGCGGAGGATCTCACAGGGCGCAATTCCGATGCCACTCCCGGCATCAACCGTGGGTCCAGAGCCATTCCAATCGATGTATCGTTGATATCAGGAACAGTTCCGTGGAAGCTGTGCTGTGCTGTAGTTGGAGGCACAGTATGCTGTTCTCGTTTCCCGGTGTTTACCTACCCACGTTACGCGTTGGCGGGGTGAACTGTATACAGGGTCTGACCGACCTGGCTGCAAACCCTTATGAAGTTGGTGTAATGATAAGCGTAGGAGTGACTGAAGACACGGGCTTGTCTTTGAGTATGACCCTCCACAGGGCTGCTAGATTTTATGCTCCAGAAGCACGTTGTGTTGTGTTGTGTTGTGTTGTGTTGTGTCGCGTTGTTGGTGGTGGTGGTGGTGGTGAAGTCCTCTCCATGCCTGAGGCACCACATTCTTCTAGGTATTTGTGGCTTGCAACGAACTGAGCAGACTCTGTCAACAGCGAATACCTCGTCCCTGGGCGTTCTTCATTGGGGAGTATAGAAGGGGGAGAGAGGGGAGAGAGGGGAGAGAGGGGAGAGAGGGAGAGGGTGAGAGGGGGGGAGGAAAAGAAAGGGGGGTCCTCGTCGTCTTACCTCATCAACCATTGTTTCCTGTCTTCTTCGATACCATGACCCCATAGCCAGTCCAGTGTCACCATGGAGTCCAGATCAAAGACTCACAGCTACGGGATACTACGATACAGACGACCGTACGGAGGTGACATATTGCCAATGCATCAATGACAGAAAGCCACGACTGACTTTAGCAGGATTTTTCACAGTTCAGATGGCTCATCAGTAAGGATCAACATAGCAAAACTGGAGTCCTTTTATTAGCCAGGTACAAGCAGGTTCGCCCATGGCGGAGGACGGGAAAGGTGATCAGACTATAGCAACAGCAGTGAGGAGTCTCTGTTACAGCACATCCCATCCTATTCTCTGAATGGTCGAATAATGCAGTCCTTAAGCCTCGGTGACAGCTCTTTGACGCCGTAACGAAATAGTCTGAGAGTTGTTAGGAGGCTATATATAACATGGCAGCCATGCGGCCAATGGGATGTATGTGAACCCACGTTTGGAGTATCTACTACACGTCAAGGATCATGCAAAACACGTCTCTCCCAGCCAGAATACCCTGCGTACACTAAACATAGCGGAGGTTAAGTGTGACACGGTCAGGAAAACACGGAGAGCTTCGCAGACCACGACCAATCAACATCCACAAGTCAAAGAGATGTTGTTGCTCATCAGGCTTTACAACAAACTCGCAGACAGCCAACATAGCAGGTATACCATAGAGTCGAAAACCCTCTGGCGACGGAAAGGCTGGGCAGAGTTCGTCCCTGTCTCCCTCGAGGTCCACAAACTCCAGTCGAATGTCAAATGGTCTCTCTCTCTCAGCAGCCACGATGAAGCCCCATACGTACAGCTCTTGCAGCGAGGTCATGCCCTCCATGCTTAGAACAGACCATGGAAAGGAGTTCTCAAAGTGTGGCAGCTGCAAAGCTAAGCGTTTGATCACAGACAAACTAGATGACTTCTCTGTGCGGTACAGCACTTCATCCAGTGTTAGCCCTGGTGGCCAACCGATGCGGTTAAGCTCCGTAGAAACTTCGAGGAGGTCTGTTTCTGGATTGAAGAGAAACGACCGCTTCCGACCACAAACTTGATAGCAAACGTGTTTATACACCCCCATTGCACGAAGAAATTCAGCGGCTTCACCACTTGCCTCGGTCACCGAAGGCCGAATAACAAAGACTCGAAAGTCTCGACGATGTTCAACCCCGTCACTATCAACTATCGGTGGAGATGCGTAGGACTATGTGAACCACGGTATCAGAGCTATTCCTTTGAGGTACGATATGAACTTAAAAAGATGAGATGGTCGGACCTTGGGAAATAGGCAATTTGGGAAGTACGATAGGGGTTTGGGAGCACAAACCTCATTGGCTACCAAGACTCGGGGTGCAGCAGAAAGAGCCCAAATCTCATGCCTAATTTCACGAGGAAGCAATGGAAAGAGGGTGAACGAGGGTGCAGTAGTTGTGAAGCGTCTCATCTGGTAAGTGATGGGAAGAAATGTACTGGACTTGGCGATCATGAGAACACGGCCGGTATTATCTGTGATCTTGAGACTGCTGCCTTCAGTGGTCACGATCTTGGTTATGGGTGCCGGAGCATGATGATAATGGTACTTGTCGACTCCAGCGGGATCGACACTTGCAATAGCCGTACTTGAGAGCCGCTCGTAGGCCTGGAGGACAACGGCTTGTGCCTGTCCCACGTTGGAGGCTTTATGGCGAATGATGATAGTTGGCAGGGAAAGATCGAGGCCGGTCATTCCCCTCTCCTTCAACTTCTCAATAATCTCACTCTCACTCATGTTCTGCTGGGAGAACATTGTGGGCTTGGCAGGACCAAGAGTTCCGGTTTTCCCCCCTGGAAAAACAATTAGCAAGTGCTCGGGTATGCGGCTTCTTGGAGAGCCTTGAATCCAATTGACCTGATGAGAATATGGGGAAGTAAGAGTGCTACTGAGAGCGTGGGAACAGAAGTGAGAGGGCTTAGGTGGATGTGTGTACTGGAATGAAAGTGGTGGTGACTGGGGAGTTGACGATGGGGAGTTGTCGATGGGGAAGACGAAGTACAATGAGATGAGAGGGGCTGATTTCTTGAAAGTTAACTGCTTAGAGCTGTTCTGAGGGTTGACAGGGTACTTGAACTGTCCTTTGCATGGGCAGTTAGTAAGATGTCCACAGAAAGATGTCGTGGTGCGTCTTGCGGGGAGAATGGATAGAAGTTGGAACTGCAACAGTATTGATCAAAGATACCGACTTCCTAACATTTCGAGATCGAGAACAAGGTTAATAGTACAGTACTTGCAGACCGGGTCAGTGATCGACAGTGGCTGGACGTTCGGGAGGGGAAGATAGCGAGTTGATGGCAATCAGATATCTGTGGCCATGGCGAGAAGGTGAATAAGATGAAGGGGGAAATTGGTTTGGATTATAATTACTGACGATGGCATGAGAATAGCGTGTTGTTGCTATGTTGCTATGTTGCTATTGTGGAAGGCGTTGTTGATACATCCACAATAGCCACGTCGAGGCAGGAGAGAGAGGTTGCCGAAGAGACCAATGCTGGAAAGCGTTACTTGCTTCTCCGATCAATGATTCAAGAGAGGCAGCTTGTTTCTTTTGAGATTAAAAAGGCTGTGGTGGTTTGCGGTTTTCATTTGTTTGCAAGAAGGGGTTGCGAAGGGTGTATTACCGTATATTTTCTCTTCTCGGGGCCAGCCTTTGAAGCCTTATCCTTAGAATCGATCGCCGGTATGCTTAGTATGACAGTTTCATATCTCCAATGGTGCGTGAGCGAACGGTTTTGTCTGTAGCAAAGCGGACGCTTCCATGATGTTGGGTCGATGCTTCTTCGTTCCTGAGGTGGTTTTCACAGTTGCTTTTCGATTACATATTACTGGCTGCATATTTCTATTCCAGTTTGAAATGATAGCCATGGAAGAGAGTAGTTTCATGAGGCTCAACTCTTCTCGGGCGGATATGCCTCTCGATATCGCTCTATCAACGTCAGATCTACAGTCACCAAATTGTCAAGACTTTGTAGCAATCTAGAAGTAAGGCATGCCTACTGCTGCTCTGGCAATAGTTATGACGATACCCCAAAACTCCAGTTTTCTATGGACTAGAAGTGGTCTATCCGTATTTTACGTTGTGCGAGTTATCCAGGCACATGTTGTCTATTGTCTGTGATATCGCTATTGATACATCCGACAATAAGACAACGGTGCCAATTATACAACCAACCCTACACAACAATATGGCTGACACCAGTAGGTAGCTACCAACTAGCTTTAAATGTCCGCATGTGGCACCCGAGGCTGCATTACGATGAATACCAAGTCCCACCATTCAACAGTCCCAAATCGGGCTATTCCATGGGATCCTCGGTCCATGATAAACCCAGTCAGGTGTTGGGATGCTTCCGGAATTCTATTCTATGGTAACCTAAAATAAAGAGTTGGTCCCGCTTTATATATCCCAAACAGGTCCACGGCTTGTTGGCGCAAGACCTAGGGAGGTAGGTAAAGTAAGGTAGGGTAGGTATGTTCGCCCCTATTCTCTCGCTTAGTATCCACGTGACAACATGCCAAAGGTCAGTATCCAGGTAGGTACCAATTTGAATCTACCTTACCTACTTTTTTTTTTTCTCAAAAACCGCCTAAGGTAAGAATACTGGGACCCAGAATCTACCGTAAGCCGGTCCCAAGCAATTCCTCGCCAACCTCTTCCACCAATGCTTCGTCTGGAAATAACTTCCTCTTCGCAAGAACAGTGCCTTGCGCATCCATAGCTCTCAGTAAATCCATCAATTCCCCATTCTCTGGCGTGCAATAGACCAAATACCCAAAGGCAAGCAATAAGCCCTGCAGAGCCTCTGGAGATTCTTCTTCAACTGCAATGGCCTCTAGTAAAGACGCTGCAAGCTCGATTTGATCACCTTCTAATAAAGCATCTCGATGTTCATCTAACCGTAACCGACTGTTTGCTACTGCGATGTTGAACGACAGACTTGCTGCTGCAACTCGCACGCTAGGGTGCTTTTCGTCTAATAGACTCGTTGCGATCAACTGGACAACCGGGCTAGCGAGTTTGGGGCTATCAGAAATGCTTTGAGGATATAACGGGCTAGAGAAAAGATTACAGACTGCCTGCAATGCTACGAGACGTAATGAATATGGACAATCGGTGAAAGAGTTGACATAGGAAAGGAGATGCGCAATGGTTTTGTGGTCTTTTTCTTCTGCGTAGTAGCCACTGAAACGTGGGTCTAGAAGCGCAGCACGAAAGAGATCAACGACTGTAAACATGACTTCCGGTAGAAGTTTGGAGGGGGCAGAAAGCAGGAATTGACTAAAAGAGTGGAGATCAGGAAGGGTTGATTCAGCTACACCAGCAGTAGCGCGGGTGGATATGAAGTGCATGATGCCAGCAACAGCTGCGCCTTCCGCTAAAGGCCCCATCTTCGTTCTCAGTTTTTCAAGTGGGGGTAGATTTCTGTACAGGACTGGCGTTGTACTCGATCGTCGCAGCGCCGGAAGGCGGAGCGACTCGTGTTGGTGTGGTGGCCATGCCGTCTGTATGAGCATTCGGACATTTTTTCGAAGAGTGCTGGGATCAGGCCCCGTCCATTGATTCTGCTGATTTCCTTGTATGAAAGTGATAAAGGTAGGAGTAGCTTGAATACCGTACTTAGTGCTAATATCGTATGCCTTCGAGATATCGACTGTAATGAAAAGAGCCCTGTGAGCTGTCTCGCTTGCTAGCTCGTTGTACAGGGAGTGAAGTTTCTCGCTGGGTTTACAAGTGGGCGACGTGAAGAAGACAACTGCGCATGAGGTTCTGGCATTGGCAAGTAGTCCGTCAAGTTCCTGCATAGTGGTAGGTCTCCTGACTGAGACACCAAGTTTTCGGTGTGTTAGAGAAGTAGAAACCGGACGTTCTATGCCCAACAGCCCGCCGTTCTCGGCCTTTCTATTCTGAACCATATCATTGATCTGTGGCCGAATCATTCTACCGAACGGGGTATCGAGCACAGTCTGGGGAAGACTTGTGATGTGCTCTGGTATACCCTTTCCGAGAAGGAATGTCGCAAAGTCATTGGAGAAGTTGTTGCAGTTGTGGGACCAGAGATCGTATGCCTGGGTGTTGCTGGAATCAGCTACTACAGTAATACCGATGGGTCCAAGACATACCTCAGGAGTGTAAATCTGCTTGAGGGAATCCAGATACTCCATAATCACATCGATAGGCAGGTCTGTCGTTCCCAGCTCGATTATCTGTATAGGCTGGCCCAGGTGGGTGCTCCCTGGATCCAGGGTCTTAATCCCCCCATCATAAACGTACTCTAAGCCTTGCATGACAATTGATGTATGGTAGATAGCATCGATCTGAATGCCGAGGAGCGCAGCAGATATGTTCTTCGCCAAGCCGCGGGAGAGATCGTAGACATAGAGCTGGACATTCATATTGGTTGCGGCAGTCCTGTAGTTGTATTATTCAATGTTAGATATGAGAGAGAGAGAGAGAGAGAGGAGGTCACGAAGTCAAGAGAAGAGGCCGGCGAGGCCAGGCAGCGCGAGGACGTGTGATGTACCGATGTACCGATGTACCGATGTACCTGTCGATGGGATGAAGTGCAGGGATTGTGGCTGTGCATTTGCGGCGTTTGTGGCTCAACCGCTTTGCGAATTTCCCCTGAACGACAGCCCTTGCTCCTTTCACCCTCCTCCACCCTCCTCCACCTCATCTTCTTCTCCTCTGCCTCACCACCTCCGGCTCACGTCACTCGTTCTATGCGTAGCCGTATGCATTGGTCATTCTAGTCATTCCCTTATGAGACGCTCGTCAGTCTCGCTGCCGACAAGAATCGTAGCACACGACCCCCACGAGAAAGCTGCCCGGTACAGCACCAGAGGCGCAAATAGCAGTGCCATAGGCACCCTGGAGAAAAGAAAAACCGCTGGGATGACGCAAAGTCAGCGATCAAGATTTCTGAAGACTGGGGGGGTCCTCCTCTTCGTCATCTTCTTATTCTATTATCTCTCGCCCAACGGCACTGATGTCTATACTGGAGGTACGGATTACTCAAACTGTGGGGAGACTCCTCTAATAATACTTTCTAGTCACCAACCTGGGTAACTCCGGCGGCCAGACTGCATCAGACCCCTCAGCGGGCACAACAAAATGCTCGAAATCCGCGGATAAGTCGAAGCCAATTGTCCAATATGCTCTCATGATAGATGCTGGGAGTACTGGATCCCGAATCCACGTCTATAAGTTCAACAACTGTGGCCCCACACCTGAGCTTGAAGATGAGGTATTCAAGATGACAGAGAAGAAGCCTGGAGGGTCAGGGTTGAGTTCTTACAAGGAGGATGCTGAGGGAGCTGCAAAGAGCTTGGATGTTCTCATGGCTGTTGCGATGGAGACAGTTCCTGATAAACTCAAGCGTTGCACACCTGTTGCGGTGAAGGCTACAGCTGGTCTTCGATTACTCGGCCCGGAGATGAGCCAAAAGATTCTGGACGCGGTACGAGATAGGTTAGAGACCGCGTACCCCTTCCCAGTCGTTTCAAAGGAGCAGAACGGTGTCGTTATCATGGATGGTATGGACGAGGGGGTATATGCCTGGATTACTACAAACTATCTCCTTGGAAACATCGGTGGACCCGATCACACCGAGACCGCCGCTATATTCGATCTCGGCGGTGGCTCAACCCAGATCGTATTCGAGCCTACATTCAAGAGTACCAACCATGGGATGCCGGAAAAGCTAGCAGAGGGTGACCACAAATATAAGCTTACGTTTGGCGGCAGAGATTTTGAGCTCTACCAGCACTCGCATCTTGGCTACGGTCTCATGTCTGCTCGAAATACCATCCATCGAACTCTTATCGAAGATCTTTACTCATCAAATCCCTCCGACACTACTTGGATCGCCGAGCCGGTCATCAACCCCTGTATTGCTCCAGGTATGACTCGTCTTGTCGATGTCAACCTCTCAGAGGGTCACGCCCTGGGTACTACAGTATCTGTTAATATGACTGGACCATCCTCTCCGGCTCCAGCTCAGTGTCGAAAACTGGCCGAGAAAATACTGGTAAAAGACGCCGACTGTGCCCTAGCCCCTTGTTCGTTTAATGGTGTCCATCAACCTTCTCTTGAGAAAACTTTCTCCAGAGAAGACATCTACATTTTCTCATATTTCTTTGACCGCACTGAACCCCTTGGCATGCCAGAAACCTTCACATTAAAAGAACTTCACCGTCTCACGGATCAAGTCTGTGGCGGTGAGACTACCTGGGATGTGTTTGAGGGCGTACCGGGCGCGATCGAAGAGCTAAAAGGCAGGCCAGAGCACTGCCTGGATCTCAACTTCATGATGGCTCTCTTGCATACCGGCTATGAAATGCCCATAGACAGAGAGGTCAAGATCGCGAAGAAGATCAACGGGAATGAACTTGGTTGGTGTCTGGGTGCGAGGTACGCTTCCTGGTTTTGGTTGCAGAAGTTTATATTCCTTGCTAACATGTCTGCAGTCTCCCTCTTCTGAGTCAGAATTCAGGATGGCAGTGTCGTGTCGAGGAAGTCGCGTAAACTCTTTGGCGCTTTATGTATGGCTGGCGTAACGGACTTGTATTTTTTTCGGCCGTAGACATCAATGACAGGTTACATAATGTACATTACTCTCGTCCTTGACACCCATACCACTATACGCTGTGACCGTGGGCTAACAGCTGGAGGGAGGGAGTCCGGTACCTAGGTACTTGTAATTAGCCTGCAGCAGTCCCCAATAACCCACCTAATGCTCGTCTGGGGGTGACTTTGTATAGCCTCACTTTGTTTCATTGTCAGCAGGTGATATAATCATATATTACGGTTGCCGGTGGAGGAGGGGGGGATATACGTCTCCTCTGCTACGAGAAGCCGTACAAGCCGTGTGGTCTCACCAACCCCATTGAAGATCCTTACCTTCTATCTAGATAATAAAAGGAGCTAAGGGATCGGACACGCACCTCGGTATTGTAGAATACCTAGGTAAGGTTAAGTGAGTGCCTAGTAGCCTACCTAGGTAAGGTATATGTATATACATATATATATATATCCTCAACATGGCACACAGCCAGCCCCGCATTACTCCATACTCCTCTCATTCCTCCGCAACATCTTTACCCCAGCCAATCCGAATTAGCCCGCCTGTGGAGCACCCCGCACCCCGGGAAACCCCCCCGCACCCCGGGAAACCCCCCCGCACCTCTCTGTCCAAGCTCCATGGAGACCACTAGCATCGGAGAAGGACTTTGTACTCAGGTATTTATGGATGGCTCGTCGCCAGAGTTCTCCCAGACCTTGCGGGACATACCTAGGCAGCACACGACATCAGCATGGCAGCATTCACCTCGTCTCAGTATGCCCTTGCTGCTGGAGGCATTGGCATTCTCCTTCTCCTTGCCAAAATACTTACAATTGGCCGGAGACCAAAGAACTATCCTCCGGGGCCTCCAACACTGCCAATCCTCGGGAACATGCATTTGGTATGCTTCTACTTCTACCTCCTGGCCTAACCCTCGGACTCCGTGACCAGATCGCAGTACGCTGACTGCAGGTACTAGATGCCTAAGAAAGATGCCCATCTACAGTTCCAGAAGTGGGCGCAAGAATATGGGTAAGTCGTCTTCATCTACAGCCCAGGTGGCCATGGACTCATTGGAGCAGGCCTGTATATTCCCTCATCCTGGGCACAAAAACCTTGATCGTCTTGTCATCGGATACGGCAGTCAAAGACCTCTTGGACAAGCGAAGTGCTATCTATTCGGACAGACAGCCAAGTTATATGGGTCAGGACTTGGTAAGCGGTGGACTGAGAGTCCTGCTTATGGTACGAGTGTCCTTCCCCCTATGATTCGAACAAGACATAACCTATGATCCAGAGATACGGACCCACCTGGCGCATGATCAGAAAGATGGTACATAACATCCTCAACATCGTCGCGGCCAGATCCTACGTCCCTTACCAGGATCTCGAAAACAAGTACATGCTGCTGGGAATTCTCGAATCCCCGGATCTCTTTGCCGATCATATCAGACGATACACAAATTCTTTGACAACCCAGATGGTCTTTGGCTTCCGCACATTATCCATCGACGATCCAAAATTGAAGCAATTGTTCCATGGTTTCGAGAAATTTTGCGAGGTTACGGGGAATGGCGTCGCTGTTGTCATTGATCTGTTTCCTATTTTGAGGTATCTGCCGGATTTCATGCTCCCAATGCGTGCATACTGTAAGCGTCTGCACGCAAAGGAAAAAGATCTCTACGTTGGACATTGGATGAATGTCAAAAAGGCCATAAAAGCGGGGACTGCGAAGGTTTGTTCGCCTGGACTCAAGCTGCTTCTCATAGCTAATGACCCTCCAGCCTTGCTTCTGCGTCGACCTCGTCAAAGCACAAGAAGTCGAAGGCTTTTCCGACGACCTCGCAGGGTACACTGCCGGCTCCCTCCTTGAAGCCGGCTCGGACACAACAGCCGCGACCCTAATCGCGTTCATTCAAGCCCTCGTCCTCTTCCCCAACGTCCAAAAGCTCGCCCAGGAAGAACTCGACCGCGTCGTCGGTCAAGACCGCCTCCCCACCATGGAGGATGAAATGAATCTCCAGTATATCCGCGGCTGCGTCAAGGAAAGTATGCGTTGGATGCCTACTGATATCTTGGGCGTTCCTCATGCTGTCACCAAAGACGATTGGTACATGGGGTATTTGATCCCAAAAGGAGCAGGGGTGGTCAACAATGTCTGGACCATTCATATGGATCCTAAGAGGCACCCAAATCCGCGAGAATTTGATCCTTCGCGTTATGCTACAGATTTTCAGACGGCCGGGGAGGCAGCTGCAAACCCCGATGTTTCGAAACGAGATCACTTTACGCTCGGTACAGGTTAGCCATCTTCTATTCATCAGTTAACTATGAAGACGATTAACACTTTCAAAGGTCGGAGAATCTGCCAAGGAATGCATATAGCCGAGCGATCGCTCTTTCTCGGTATCTCACGTATCCTCTGGGCCTTCAACGTAGAAGCTCCACTGGATGCGGACGGGAAGAAGATCCTACCGGATCCGAACAAATTAACGCAGGGATTGTTCGTCTTGCCAGAGCCGTTCCGGGCGAATATTAGGCCAAGGAGTGAGAAGCATGCAGCAATGATCAGGGAGCAGTGGGACAGCTGTTTGCCATTGTTGGATGGGGAAATGCAATGGCGAGAGGTCCCGAAAGGGATGGCTTTTAGTACTTATGATCCTACAAAGCATCAGAGTGCTGAATTTTAATGGCGATCTAAAGACTGACCGTGGTTGAGGTTTTTAGTCTAGGCTAGTTAGCTAATTCTAAACTGTTCTTTGCTGTATGCCCATGTAACAGCCAATAGCTACCAGGTAAGTCGGGTGGTGGTTGAAGACTGGGCAAGGTAGCTCTACTACCAACACTAGTACCAAGAGTTATATACTAGGTACCTATAGGTTGAACTACGTGATGTAAATATAGGTAGGTTTAAAGGGTTCAATCCCTCCAATAAACAATCCTTTGCTCAATGACTCTTCAACGGCTTCTAGAGCCACTTAAACATCTAATGGAGTACCTTGTGTTAATTTGTTCAGGGTACATTTTCGCAACTCCTCTCAAATCTATCGCAGGAGCTTCCTCGGTTCCACCCGGCCGACCGAGGCCCGTACATCCCTAACCAATGACGCAACCGCATCTCCAGCTTCCACTCACCCCACAGCATCCCAAACTCATCTTTTCCTTTCCCTTCTTTCCCCTTACCGATTCCCCCCCTATCGCATATCCTCCTTGTCCCTCACCTCACTTTTCGTCCCTTCTGCCCTAGCACAATGGCGAAACTCACAACCCCCTCCGAAAATCTCTCGCTCCCCGGCGCAAAGCTCGCCATAGCCGCAGCCGAAGCCAAAGCGGCAGAAATCGGGGTCCCGATGAACATAGCCGTAGTCGACGCATCCACCCATCTCCTCCATTTCAGCCGCATGCCAGGCGCGAAGATCACCAGCATCTCCATTGCGATAGATAAGGCTTTCACCGCAGCGGGCCATCGGCAGGGTACGCATTTGTACAAGGAGGCTGTTTGGCCGGGAGGAGCGGCTTATGGGTATGTTTTTTCTTGTTGCTTGATTCCGAATCTGATGAAGGGGCAATGAGCGGGGGCCAGGGGAGACCAAGGAGGAAGAGAAGAGAGAGGGAGGGAGGGGATGAGATGGCACTGGTGATTCTCACGTGACTTCTGGCTGACACCTGGTCCAGATTAGGAAACACGAACGGAGGGCGATTCACGACATTTGGGGGCGGATTACCGATTTTGAATGCGAAGGGAGAGGTGGTTGGCGGGATTGGAGCGAGCACAGGGACGCCGGTGCAGGATCAGCAGGTTGTGCAGGCGGGTGTGGATGCGTTGAACAAGGCTTTCAAGGGGGAGGGGAGTCTGAAGGCCAAGCTTTAGATGTCGTGATTCTTATTTCACTGTACGAAAAGTCTTCGCTGAAATCGTGGCAGACAAGTGCTCGCTCGAAGGGTTCTCTCCAACGCAGAAATCCAATTTGCCTTCTTGCTATGCTTCTCCCTTACTCCCCATACGAGTTGAAGTACAACACAGGTGGCGCCTGTCCCATTCTTTCAACATCTCATCTACCAGATCATTGAGCGACCATTAGACCACTCATGAGGTCTTTCACAACCACACCCAGTATCCAGGATCGCGCCGGCCAAAGCTGGCAACAATCCCAAACGGGCACAGGACGGCTTGCATAGGTCTATCCAATGGTTCCATGACCCAGCATTTAGTCAGGTTTATCTTTCCCAAGTCTCTCCAGATCTGTCCTTCGACGAAAGGAAACGTGTCCTGGAGACCTAAGGTGTTTCCCTTGAAACGCAGGGGGGGATGAGTGAGTTGTTGAGTCAGAATCTTGAATTCTTGGCCAACATTGTTGATTAGTATTTACGGGATTAGTTGAGATTCAAGTCTAACCTTGTTGAAATCTGGTCTCCTTTGTCTTGACGAAACAAGTCATTGTAGAATTGCATTCGTGCTCCATCATCGTCCAGGTTAAGTTGATGGGGGTTGGAAGATGCCACGAGGCAAAACCGGATCGCCAATGCGCCTCCAGTATCGCTTCGTTAAGAGTCATGAGTAGCGTTGGATCCTGAGCCGCCATCTAAGAGAACAGATGCTCAAACAACGGGTCATTGTTGGTATACCGATGGTCATCACTACTGTTCGGGCTCTGGCAACTATTGAAGCACCGGGACATGGGGATACCTCTTTGAGTCCCTGCGATGCGAGTCTTACTGGTAGGCCTCAGGGGAATCAAGACAAAGTGAGGCTAACCAAATTCCAGAGAAGCTGACAATCTTATCTATGGCATGTTTCTTTCCGACGAGACAGTCATAGGTAGGTAGGCAAGAGACAACCCTTATGTTATATTCAAGCATGGCCTGCACGGATTTGAAGACGGAGCCCAAAGGCCGTGAGATGTATGACCAGATCAAGATCGGCAAGATATGATCATGTTCCTCTGGATCTGCAAGAGAGGGCCTTGTTTCCAAGATACCTTGGTTTCAGTGGCCCTGGAACAGCAAGTAAAGCCCGAAAGAACGGAACTCTTCTCCCTGGGGCACCACACGCAGCGTTCCAAGGTTGTCATGCGCGGCACGTGATGGAGGGGTACATCATCGCGTCACTGGAACACCTTACCTACCTAGGCTTAGTATCGTGGAGGCCGTAACCGAGCAGGTGATTGGGCTACTCCCAAAGAGGGTTAGTGCATCGCTACCCAGCAAGATAAGGCAAAGAACCCCACCTCCACACTCTTGATTTCTTAAAACAACCCCTCTTGACTACCTTTTTGGCCCCACCTACAAAAGATGACATCTGTACCATCAGCAACACCAACCGAAACCTCACCACACCAACACCAACACCAATCTCCTCACAAAGTTACTCCTACTAAAATGGCGATGCGCACCACTCGAAGAAGCTCGCCCTCAAAACGCCTAAACCTATCGTCAAATGTCGCAGAAATCGCCTACCCCGAAAAGCCGTTCTGGTGCAGACTCCTCAAACCAAGCTGAGAACACGAAGCCAGTGACCGGAGATGAGATTGTCGATTGGGAATGGGCCGTGGATGGCAAGGAACCATACTTGTACACATCACTATCTCTTAATTAACTTGTATATAGGCTGTCTCACTGGATACACTCCCGAGGGGAAGCCATGGCCGAGGCAAATGACCGTAGAGGAGCTTTGCCAATGGGCATTTGGTACGAAAGGTAAGAAACCATACTTGCACATATTACTATCTCTTAATTAACTTGTAAATAGAATTACCTAAGGGATTCGATGACGGGACGGAATGGATACGCCGTTACGAGATGGGAGAAGATGAAGAGGAAGATGCCGAAGAGGAAAAGGATGATGATTTCGACTGGGTTAAATTCACCGAGGAGTCCCGAGCGCGAAGAGCAAAGGAGGCCGAAAGCTCAGAACCAAAGAAAGTTTGAATTAGAACACTAGGAGGGTGAGTTGACCTATAATTGTTGTTTATTCCTTGGCCTGATTTTTAATCAATGCTTTCTCTAGGCGCTATCTGACTGTTGTCCCTAATCCGTTCTCCTACATAAGGTGCTCTCTTACTCTTTTAGAGTTCGCAGATTTAGATCCTTTGAACCTTCAGCCACCGGCGATATGGATCCTGCGCCTAAAACAAGCCTGCCAACGGTGAGTGACGCCTACCATAAGGTATGGACGGGGCTCGTGGTGACGGCGAGGGGGTGACGGCGAGGACTCTTGATGTCTTCACCTTCCGTGATTCTTCGTCGTCGCTTTCTTCTTGTAGCACCTTGCGTTTCCTTCGTGCTTCTACGCCAATTGGGCTCGCCCTTGCCCTTCCTTAGGGCTAACGCGCATTCTTTAACACGCCCCGCCGCGCGCCCCAAGCCTTCTTCCGAAACCATCCTACCACGCGTCGATTCTACCTCGCCACGTCACAATGACCTCCCTACTAAAGAAGGATGTTGCTTTGGCGCGTCCCATGTTCGACCCGCTCCCTGGTTCAGTTCATATCAAGGCCCTCGTTAAGCGTACAGCGTTGAAAAAGCACCGCCTGTCCGACCACGTTCTTGGTTGCATCTACCTTGGTTTGTACCTAGGTGTGTTCAAGAAGGTAGAGGCAGATATCTTTGAAACGTGTTTCGTCAGGGATGTTAAACTCGGAAAAATTCATGTTCACTTCGGAGAGGCCTTTACTGATCCGGATGGGAACGTGATGGCTGTAAACGGGAAGCTGTTCTGTGGCGACGTCACTAACTTCGCGGTGTCTACGTACACGTTTGACACCACCAACCAGCATCCCGGGTTCCATGACTGGGTCAGTGATGCCCTTTACGCTGGCTCTACCATTCATGACGAAGACGCCGCCCCTCTCATCCATGCCGCTCTCATCCTGTATCACCTTGTCCAGCAGGCTCTTCATCCGAGCGTCTAGGGTATGGCTAACAACTTCTTACAGCAACATGACAATGTTGAAAGAAATTATGGCCGTCAACGGCTGTGGCATTGGAGAACTCCTTGAGCGAACCTTGGTAGATACACCAGGGAGAAAGCTACGCCAATTAGGGATAAAGCTTATCCCAAATGATCCTACAGTAATGGAGAAGACCTACCAGAGTAGGGGAGGATCGTGTACCGCGTTTACGTTAAGAGTCATTATCGAGGCTGGGCGATCCTTTGACGAGTTTACAATTGGAAGCAACAAGTTGCATCGGGTAGCATGGGATAATGACTATCTTATTTGTTCTTCCAAGAAGATGATGATGGTTACAGAACCATCAAACTTTCGAGATGGAGGATTCATGGATCCTACACTTAGAAATGTAAGAAAGCTTTAAACATGAAATCATAAAAATTATTACTAACTTATTCTTTTAGTGCTCATTTTTTAAGCCAGTTGGAAACTGGTTTAACGCAATGCAAGAATGTTATACTCAACTCCTAGAAAAGGACTCATCCCTTATCTATTTTAGGTACCTATGCTTTAGTTAATGATTTTAGCAATGTTTAATCACTAATTTGTATCGTGTATAACAGAGAGGCAGCAGAGAGGCAGCTGGAACTGTCCTAGGGTTCTCGGGGATGTTAAAATAGGACCTGAAAACTCGGACCTGTTTCTTTTACGTTACAAGGAGCTCGGGTTTCAAGGCGGTTTATCATACCGGCCAAGAAACCACACGGGAGAATAAGGTGAAGTTGATCGAGTTGGTTGAATCTTGTAGTAAGGAATACCTTGAGGCTGTACTAGAGCATGGCAAAACTCGGGCCGACCAAGTCGACGAGAAGGATTTAGAAGTCCACCGCCAACTCCTCGTAGAGGCACCAAAGTTTTGGGGACCTCCTAAACTAGAAGATATAGAGTCATGAGATAGATAGATTGTAAATTGTAAAAAAGGACAGCGTACATTTGCTTATCCAAAAGTCTACCACTGATCGATAAGAAAGGCAATAGTCAAAACGCCGAAGCTGACTAAAGTCCTGACCACGGAGGAGCTGCTTTATGGCCCCTTAAACCTACCATTTTGCATAGCCAGTAATACCAGTATAGAGCAGATCACTCTGCCACAAATCAGACCGACACTAAATACGTCCTCCTAGAGGGACTTCTCTTGCGCAATCGCAGCCACAGGTTTTGCGGATTTTAGAGGTGTTAAACAGGAGAATCGGACTCGATTTAAAGCAAGGACTTGATTAAAGAGTGAAGGTAAGGGTCTAGAGGCTCTATATATACATAAAGAGTATGCGGTAATAGGTATGTAGTAATCGGTATAACGGGTATGCGGAAATAGCAAAATCTGACTTGTGATAGTCCAGTTTCCAACAGGAGGAGTAAAAGGGAGGATGAACGCGGCTGCGGCGACGCTACCAAATGGTAAATTTATATAGAAGCTGGCATTGGAAATCAGTAAAGCCATCTGACAATCTCAGGCGTGGTTCTACTTACCACTATTACTATCTAACCTTCTAGGCTAATGCCCCTCTAGTAATAAGTGTTGGAAACTGGATTACTACAAGTCAGATTTTGCTATTACTACATAAGTATAACAGAACTAATTTACTACCTCTTTATGTATATATAAAGCCTCTAGACCCTTACCTTTACTCTTTAATCAAGTTCTTTACAATCAAGCCTGTTTTCCTTGTTTAACAATAAGTAGTCTAACGACTAAGGCTAGCGTAAAGGTACACTTATAACTATTTTCTTAAATCTAGTAATTACTTAATAACGCCCTTTTCTAGCTTATAAAAGTACTATATTTGTCTAATTCTACCTTTTAAGTTATTATATTACTTACTTAACGCCTTTTTATATTACTCTAGCTATTATAGTAGCTTCTACTTCTTAACGCCTAATCTTTATTCTTAATAATAATTATTATTATTATTATTATTCTTACTACTTATACCTAATGTATACAGAACCTTTATACTATATAAATTACGTAGTAAAACTATACTAGAGCTAAGTAAAAACCTATGTACTACTACTTATACTTATACTATTATAGCGCTACTATTAGGTGTATTTCTATAGAGTAAAAGAGGTAAGAGTTAATAGACAGTTGTAGTATATTTAAAGGTATATTACTACTTTAACTATAGACTAATCTCTAAACTCCCTTCTTTTTACCTCTCTCTTCTCTATTCTTATACTTCTTAACGCCTACTATTACTTTAGTCGTAGTACGTAGTTACCTTATACTTGATTTCTAAGCTATTATAGTCTTACGTATTAGCGTACCTAATATAGTATCTTTTCTTTTTAGCTTTTATCCTTAAAAGCTTATAAGTAGCTATTAGATTATAAGAAGGCCGCGTTAGGCCTAGATATAGCCTTTAAATGCCCTTTCTCTAAAATAAAAGAATAAATTAGTAAATAAATATATAACTATATAACTAGTAGTATTAAGAAAAGAAGAGTAGTAACGACTTTATAGTATAGTAAAGGCGCGTAGCCTAACTATAAAATTTCTATTATATATTATACTTTTAGATCTCTACCTTATACCTCTTATATTTACTTTTAGCTAAGATACTTTATAGTAAAGTACTAGTAAGTTACTAGGTAGTTATAAGATCCTTAATACGTAGTACTAACTATATTACTTAGGCGTACTAGTATTCTTTACTCTTTAGCTACTTTTAGAAATCCTTTATTACCCTTTACTAGAAGGTTAATAGTATACTAATAGTAAGTAGTTATAGAGATTAAACTATATTACTTATAATCGTATTTTTTAAGTAAATATAAAAAAACACTTTCTTTATCTTTCTTTTACTTAGTCCTTTCTTTATAGTACTAAAGGGTATATAAAGACTTGTTTTTACTAGTTTGTTATCTTCTTTTCTTTTTTTTACCTTACATAAATATAACGCTACTATACCTTCCTTTCTTTACAACTCTTCTAATAAACTTCTAATAAACCTTAATTAAACTACTAATAATAATATAATACTAATAAAGTACTTAGTAGCTTATAAGTAATACTTAAACTAAATAGCTTTATAAGACTTATAAGGTACCTTACTAAAGTATAAGGATAACGACTATAAGTATTTCTTCCTAGTAAAGAGTAATAGCCTAATAGTATAGTAGCTATATTAGTAAAGTACGTATACTATAAGAATCTAAAGAAAGAGTATATTTTTATAAGTATAACTCTTTTTAAGGTAACGCTCTTATATTATAGCTTTGTTAACGTTACTAGGTTGTTTTAACTCTTTAAGCTAAAAGAATAGAACTTTAAAAGGTAATTATAAAAAAGGATAAGGTAAGGTAGTCTATTGTTTATAGTAAAGTTAAAGCTAATATAAATAGGCTATAATTTAGGCTACCTAAACTTTAGTAAAGAAGAGCCTTTAACATTTAAAGTCTTAGACTATAATATTAGTAAAAAAGAGGCTTTATAGTAATAAAGTAGATAAAGAAAAGCGTATAAAGTAAAAGTTAGGTTATCTAGTAAAAATTACCTATTAGTTAGAGCTTTATAATAAGTTTGTTATAACTATAAACATAAAGGTAGACTATTATAATTAGCTTATAAAAGAGGTAATATAAGTATAGTAAGACTATATTACTATCTTTAAAAAGTACGTGTCTTATTTTAAGAAAGTTATAAGTATCCTTTACTCTAATACTAAGTTACTACTAACTTAAAGGTAGTACGTGTATAATTTATAAAGATCTAAAAGAAGTAAAAAAGTAAAGGATAATATAAAAGATAATAATAGTAAAGAAAATAATAGTAAAAAGGATAGTAATAAGGACAAATAATAGACAAATAAAGGTTAAAGCGTCTTTAATAAGTAAGATTATACTTTAGATTTTTTTCTTTTTTCTTTTTCTAAGATATATAATAATAAAGTTAGTAGAGCTTTAAAGAGTATTTACTAGTAAAAGAGTAGTTTAGTGTTTTTTTTTTTTAAGATACTTAGGTTTTTAAGTTTTTATATAATAAATATAAAAGTCGTACTTACGTTACTATAACTATACTAGTAACATTATACTTTTCTAACGATTATCTTAATGTATTTGTTTGTATTTATATAAAAGTAGGCTATTATTAAGGTTTTATTATAGTTCTTATAAGTTTTCTAAATTATTATACTCTTTTTATTTTATAAGATAAAGTCTATTTCTTTATAAGCCTTTATAGTTAAGAATAGCTTTTACTTTAAATGTTTCTTTATCTAAGACTAAGATATCTATTAGGCTTATAAGGGCTTTACCTTCTTATGCCTTATAAGGTTCTAGGCTTATAATTAAAAAGGTAAGATATAGCTATACTAATAAAGAAAGGCGTAGTCTATAAGTAAGTCTATAGTCTCTAATAACGTCTTTAATTTAGTAAGGGCTAATATACTTATTTATAAATTTCTTAGAAAGTTAACGTTACCTTAAGTGTTTTATTAATAAGAGTACCTAGTCTCTCTTTTTAAATAAAATCTTTTTCTAGTTCTAGTTATACTATTTCTTATACTATTTTTAAGAATACTAAAAGAATATAATTCGTAGCGCTATTAAAGTAGTAATAGCGGCTAATATAGTAATTAGAGGCGCTAAGGTAGTAGTAACCTGCCGGCTACCTAGTAGCGACACTATCCTTACGTTTAAGAAGGCTATACTAAAGAACGTAATCTAAGATTAAGGCTAGGTATAGAGAGCGTTTAGGCTTACGGCCTAGCTCTATAAGAGTAAGTTTATAGTAATTATAAAAGGCCTACTAGTAGAACAGATTATATAAGTAAAGCTAAGAGCGTTACTAGTAAAGATCTAAGCCTATATACTACATGTTATAAAGGTTAAAGTTAAACCTGTTAAGGCCTTTATAGTAAAGTTTATAATAGTAGTACTATACCTTTAGAGTACTAACGTAGTGACGTGCCTATATAAACAAGGGTTAATCTAGTAAGCCTAGATCTTTAACTACAAGCTATATTCAGCTAACTTACAAATCTAAAGATACTTTTAATACTACTAGTTTAGCTATATTAGGCGGTTCTATAAGAACTAGGCCTAGTATAGCTACTATATAAGAGCGGTATACCCTTAGGGTAAAGAGGAGTACCCTTAACTTAATAGTAGAAAGAGATACGTTAACTATAGTAGACTATATATAGCGTAAGACTACTAGTGTCTTAAGGCCCTTAAAGTAAAGGAGTAAATACATGCCGTATATTAATAAAGGCCTAGATAGTTTAAGGTATCTAAGAGTAGCTTTACTAGCCAGGTACTTAGCGTTACGCTAGCGTCCTTATAGAATAGTAATAATAGCTACTAGATTATAGTACATAAGAGACTATAGACAGACAATAGTAAGAAGCCTATAGTAAAGACTCTAGTAAGGTAAGAGCGCCCCTTTATTAAGGCACTAGACACTATAATAATCTAGAGCTACGACATTATAGAGATATTAAGCTAAGGGGCTAACTAAGGGTCTAGCGACCCTTTTATAACGTAAGAATCGTAGATCTTAGACTCTTAGTAATAAAATTAATAATAGTATACTAGAATACTATAAAAAAGAACGGCCTTACCTTAATAGTACTTTATAATAACTATAAAGTTAACGTTATAATAATCTAAAAGCTATAGTATAATACTTAGATAAAGACAGTCTACTACCTAGTATAAGCGAAATACTAGTAGGTCTATAAAGGTAAAGGTAGAGTAGCTATCTACGTTTATAAGTAGTACCTACCTTTTACTTAAGTAGTAAAGACAGGCGTTAACTAGTATTACGTTACTTTATAAGGTATTACTATCTAGTTAATATATTTACTAATTCCTAACTCCTTAGGCTAGGCTAGCCCTTTCTAGCGGCTTACTAAAGAGGACTTAAAAGGGCTATAGATCGTTATAAGTAACATAAACCTTTATTACCTGCTCTAAGATAGAGCTAGTAAGACTACCCCTAAATTAGAGACCCTTTTTTGTCTAGCCTATAAGTAGTAGCTCTTACTACGTATACCTTAAGGAGAGCTAATATAGTAGTAACATAATAAACAAGACTTAACGATTAACTATACGTAAGTTATAGTAACGCTCTAGTATACTTATTAAGGTAACCTAGGGTATAAGGGATCTAACTACTATACCTAGTTAATTAAGGTTATTACCTAAGTAAGGGATCGCTAAGAGAGAGCTATAGAGGTACTAAGATAGAGCTAGACCTTAATAGACTAGGAACTAGTAATGATTAAGGCTAAGAGGCTCTACCTGTTAAGGACTTAAAGGGGTAGGATTAGGAATACGCGGGCCCTGTATACCTATAGGCACGCTAGGGCTATTTAGGGTTCTCGGGTAGTACACATATATCTTAGGGAGTAAGGGGTAAAGAAGAAAGGCAAGAATTAGTTTAGATTCGAATTAAAGTATACTATAACTTGCTAGCTACTCGACTGTAATTCTCTACTATATTACTTATAATACTAATCTCTAACATTCTAATTCTTCTTCTTATTAAGGAGGTAGCTCGTTATAGTTATAGTACTTAGTTGTTTAGAAAGAGACACCTAAGGGACTCTTATAAAAGGAGCTACTAGTAAAGGAAACCTTAGTAAAAGAACTCTTGTCACGATATAGGTAAGCTATATAGTAGTTAGGTAAGAGTAGGATTAGGGAGTAAGAGACGCTAGTAACGAGTTAGTAACGCTTAGTTAAGTCGAAAGGCTATAAGTGTAACTTATAGAAGCCTAGAAACGTAACAAGGAACTTAAGTAACTAAATAAAGAGAGGGACAAAGAGAAGTGTAAGGCCTAGGAAAGGTCGCTTTAATAGCTTATTAAGAAAGAGCGTATAAGGAGCTAGCGTCTCTTCTTACGCCTCTACGTGCCTAAAGACAAGGCTAGAGACACGATCTAGAAATAAGACAGTATCTATAATAAGGCTATAAAGTCTATAAGAAGATACCTAGTAATACCCTTAGGACTACTAGCATTTGTAACGATAACGGTTAAGCGACGACAGGCCTTAGCCCTAAAGCCTTTTGTAGGTAAGAACATCTTAGAATATAACGATTTTATATATACTTATAAGATAGAGTTTTGTATAAGCCCTAACATCTATATAATAAAAGAGAGCAAAATTATGTACGCTATACTATACCTAGAGAGGACCCCTTAATCTGTATAGATGTATAAAGAGTAAGAGTAAGGAGAGGATGTAAGGAGATAGTACGGTTTTAAGAAGGTTATACTATCTTACTTAGGCGGCCTAGAAACAGTAAAGTTAAAGGCGCTTAGCTAGCGTAAGAAGGCAGTACTTTACTTAGGACAATCTATCTAGTCGTTTGTCTAATACCTAGAGCTCCTTAAGGAACAACTCTCTCTTAAATCTAAAGAGACTAGGATAAATGTTCTTTTCGCTAAGCTAACGTAAGAGCTTTAAGTTAAGGTTACTAAGTACGAGCTTTTACAGACCTATAAAGAACTTATTATAGTAGTAACTTAGATCTAGAGAAGTATAGTAGGTTAGGATTCTAATAACGACAAGTATATAAAAGGGCGCTAGTAAGGATATAGTAAACACACGGGTTATTAAAGGAGTTAGTCCTTATCTAAGGAGCGCTAGTAAGGACGTAGTAAGTACCTAGTACGTTAATAGAGCTACTTTACGTCTAGAGAACATTTAGGGAAAAGAGGAGGCTTACAAGACTCGCGTTCTTAATACCTTAGTACAGGCGTTAATAATACGCTACTACAATCTAGCTTAAACCTAGGCCTATACCTAGAATACTATAAGTATAAGGGAAAGGGGTATTATATAAGGGATTACAGGTCTACGTCTACGCTAGGGATACGCCTAGAGGTTGTCTACTACGTCTATAGAGAAAAGGGCTATATAGCCCTAGCCTACCCTAAGAAGGCTAATAGGCGTACTAACTTAAGGAAAGAAAGGGCCTAAAGATAGTCGCCTTAATTAACTTAGGCCTTTCTAACAAAAGGAGGCGGTTAGATTATAAAGGGTAGCTAAGGATACGCCTTCTTATCACTATTAAGGTATAGGACAGCTAAGGAAGGGTAAAGAAAGTACAGGGTCTAGTTAATAGTAGGGCAGAGGCTAATGTAGTCTCTTAATCCCTTATAGTTAAGTATAGGTAGTACAACAGAAACACTACCTTTCTACGTTCGCGGCTCTAGACAGTTAATAGTAACTTAATTTTTGTCTTTAGGGAGTATTAGGTCTTAGTAAACGCTACTAACTTAAAGAGTAAAACCTAAGAAGACACACATAAGTTCTTAGCTATAAACCTAGAAGTATACTTAATAGTACTTAGATACTTATAGCTCTATAAGGTAAACCCTAGGATTAATTTTGTTACTAAGACATAAGAGTATCGCTAAGGACATAAAGGCGTAGAGATTATAGAACCTAAGGAATTCGTACAGGTCTTAGAAGAAGAAGAAGATACACTACTATTTAGGGCGTTCCTTAAGAGAGGTTATAGTAGCCCTCTTATAGTAGCTATACTTAGTAACGACGTGTCGATAGCGTTACGTATACCCGCTAAGTACAAGGATTTTGTACGCGTGTTTAGTAATAAGAAGGTAAAAAGGCTTCTAGATAAAAACAGGGCTTAGTACGTAATTAAGCTAGAACCCGGTACTAAGCTATCGTAAGGACTACTTTACCTACTAGTAGAGAAAGAAATAGAGGTATTATAAGAATATCTAAAGGACAAGTTAGAAAAGGGCTAGATTAGAAGGTCTTATAGTCTAGTAGGCGTACTTATTATGTTTGTACTAAAGAAGGATAGGGGCCTATACCTTTATGTCGACTACTAAGTACTAAACAAGATTACTATTAAGAATTAGACGCCTTTACTACTAATTAGCAAGACGCTAGATTAGCTTAGAAGAGCCGTAGTCTTTACAAAGCTTAACCTAAAAGATACTTACTACTATATTTATATTCGGCCTAACGACAAGTAAAAGATAGCGTTTTATACGCGATATAGCTATTTTAAGTATTACGTTATGCCTTTTAGATTATGTAACGCGCTAGCTACGTTCTAGTAGTATATTAACGAGGCGCTAGCAGGCCTAGTAGACGTTACTTACGTAATCTACCTAGACGACATCTTAATCTTTTTAGAGAAGGTAGAAGACTATACGATACATGTACACTAAGTACTTAAATAGTTATAATAGTATAACCTCTACGTTAACCTTAAGAAATACGATTTTAATACTTAGTCTATAGAGTTCTTAGGTTTTGTTGTTTTAACTAAGAGAGTATTAATAGAGTTAAGCTAGGTCTTTATAATTAGAGAGTAACTAGTACTGTATACTTTCTAGGATATTTAGGTGTTTTTAGGTTTTACGAACTTTTACTACTAGTTTATTAAAGGCTACTTATAGCTAATAGTACTACTTACCGACCTCTTAAAGGGTATAAATTAGGACAAGAAGGTAGGGCCTCTAGTGTTTAGAAAAGAAGCGTAATACGTATTTAATAAGCTAAAGGAGGTATTTATAACTACTCTAATACTTACCTACTTTACGCTAAGGTTACCTATACTCGTTAAGACTAATGTATCCTAGTTTACTATAGCTAGGGTTTTGTTATAACTTGTTAGCTAAAGGGACATAAAGTAGTAGTACCTTGTCGCCTTTTACTTAAAGAAGCTAAACCTAGTATAATAGGTCTACTTAACCTATAACTAAGAGATACTAGTAATTATTACGGTATTTAAGTACTAGAGACACTACCTTAGCTATACCTCTATACTAGTAACAGTTAAGACAGACTATAATAACCTAAAACAGTTTATAGAAAAAGAGAAGCTAAATAAGAGACAGGTACATTAGGTCTAGAAGCTAGCTAAGTTTGATTTTAGTATTAAGTACTAGCCGGGTAAGAGTAACCCTACTAACAGCTTGTTAAGGTACCTAGACTATAAGTCTAGTACTAACGAGATTAGGTAGGACTTACTCTTAGCCTTAAGAGAGAAGCTAAGAGGCGTACTCTTAATAAGAGTCGCTAGTACTATAACAGAAGGGCAACAGATCCTAGCTATAAGGGCAGGATCTCTAGAACTCTTAGAGGGTAAGGACCCTTAAGTAAGACAAGATGTCTTAAGCTAACCTAAGCGTTAGTAGTTATAGACTAGGCAAGACGCTATAAGGCCGTTAGGTACACGCGACGTAGCTAAGACCTAGCTTAACCTTGTCGCTAAGACTAGTGACTATAGATACCTTGTCTTACAAGAGTCTACTAGGTTAGTAGCAGGCCTTAAAACAGTATATAACGTACTATTAGAATTAATAACCGACTTAATCTAGAATACCTAATAAGAGAACGCTTTTATTTAAGAGAAAGGATAAGAATCAATACTAACACGTAAGGTACGCGCCGGTACTATAAGGGGGTAACAAGGCCTTAGTAATAGTAAGACTACCTTAAGGGGGCGACAAGGCCTTAGTAGTAGTAAGACTACTATAAGGAGCCCGTAAGGCCCTAGTAATAAGATAGAAGAAAGGCGATAAAGCCCGGACGCCTAAATTTAGGGTAATGTTATAAGAGATAACGTAAGTAAGGAACTTAAGGATAAGAAAGATAACTACTTAAGGTAGTACGTTAACTCGACAGGTCTACTTTAGTATAACGGCTAGGTCTATGTCCTAAAAAGTAAAGCCTTAAGGAGTAAGATCCTTACAATTAACTATAACGACCTAATAGTAAGACACTTTAGTACTACTAAGACACTAGAGCTTTTCTAGTACAAATACTTCTAGTAGGGTATGTGCCGCGATGTTAAGAAATAGGTTAAGACTTATGTAGTCTACTAGAGGACTAAACCTAAGAGGTACCGGCTATATAGTAGGTTAGTACTACTAGAACGGCCGATAAGGCCCTAGGTATAGATTTTAATAGATTTTATTATAGGCCTGTCCTTAAGTAAGTTTAATAGAAAGGTGTTTAACTTATGTCTTGTAGTTATTAACAGGTATATAAAGGTAGCGCGCTACATCTTATACTACAAGACAATTACGGCCTTATAGCTAGTAGAACTCTTTATGTACTATATAGTTAAGGATTTTAGGACTCTAGAGAGGATCGTATTAGATAAGGGCCCTTAGTTTATAAGTAAGTTTTAGGCCTCTTTGTGTTTTACCTAAAGGTAAGGCGCCGGCTTAGTACTACCTTTTACTTATAGAGTAACGGTTAGACTAAGGTATAGAACTAGACAATTAAACACTACCTTTAGGTCTACGTAACGTACAGGTAAGACAACTAGACATTAAAACTTGTCTTAGCTAAATTTATATATAATAATAGCGTATACTCCTTAATAAGGGTAACCTTGTTCTACGTACTATATAGGTTTTTACTAGAGATCTAGGTTAATGTTAAGGACGACATTATAGAGGGAGAGGTAGTAGTAGTATATAAGAGGGCAAAACAGATTAAGGAAGAAAGGATAGCGCTAGATAAATACTAGCGTAACGCCGTTAAAGCGTAAAAGAGGTTTTATAATAAGAAACATAAACCTATGTCCTTTTAGGTAGGTAATAAGGTAATACTCTTAACTAAATACCTTTAAGTTACTAGGCCTAATAAGAAGCTATTAGATCACTACCTTAGCCCTTTTAAAGTCACTTGTATTACGTTAAACAGGTTAGCCTACAAGCTTAAGTTACCCTTAGTATTTAAAATCTACCTTGTGTTCTATATGTCCTTACTAGAGCCGTACTACTATAGAGCCGGCGTAACGCTAGAGCTACCTAGCCTAGACGTTATAAAAGAGTAGAAAGAGTTTAAGGTAGAATTAATCCTAGTATATAGAAAACAAGCTATAAGAAGGTAATACTTAGTAAGATAGAAGGGGTATACCTTTATAGACGACATGTAAGAGCTAGTAAGAAACCTTAAAAACGCTATAGACGCGGTCCGGGAGTATAAGAAGGTAGTACTAATTAAAGACTAAGGTAGTGTCGTAAAAGGAAAACACTAGAGAAGGCGCGGGTTATAGTAAGTAGTTAGGTTAGGAATAGTTGTTAATTTAAAAAAGGAAAAAAAGGAAAAGGTAAAAACAAGTCTTAGTTATACGCTAGTAACATATACGCGCAACCTAAGCCCTACGACTGTATAGCCTAAGACTACTAGACTAGACTACTACTTATTATTACTATTGTTATCCTTATTATCCTCTACATTATTATTATCGTTATTGTCGTCGTTACTATTATAAGGATCTGTCTTAGTAATAGGCAGGAGGTTAGACTAACTAGGGTTAGTAAGTACTAGTAAAGTAAAGGGGATACTTACGTTATGTTAATAGGTGTCTATAATAACATTAATTAAGCGGTAGAGACCTTATAGTACGTTAACTACGATTAGGACAGCTTTAGTAGTAGTACGCGAGGGCTATAAGAGGCCTTAGAGACGGGCTTAGTAAAAATAGCTCTTAATTTACCGGGTAAAAGAGCGCTAGCAAGGCCCTAACTTTGCCTTAAGGGTCGCGGAGCGGGCGGAGACAAGATTAGCCGTAATAGTAGCTTTAGCGCGATTAGATAAGAAGAGCAACTTGTTAAGCTTAGCTACAAACTCTTATAGGATCTTGTAATAAGCTTTACGCTTAGTAGTACATTAGTTACACTTAGTCCGACCTGCCTAGGTAATATAGGCAAGCCTAGGCTTAGCCGCTTGTGTTTTCGCGTAGCGGACGTAGTACGCGCGGGAGAGGCGCAGGGGCGTACCTTACGAGTGTAAGGGCAGGTAGGGTTAGCTATAGTAGAGTAGTATCGTGTAAGGTAAGGGAGAGGGTTAAAAAGAGAATAAGGAGAGGCGTAAGGCGCGAGGTAATAGCTTTAGAAGGAAGGCTTAGGGAGGAGGGTAGCGCTAGAGAGGCGCGAGAGGTAAGGCGGCTTGATTTAGAAAGAGAGGAAAAGAAAGGTAGAAAGGGGAAAGTTTGTCTCTTTATATACTCTTTCTTAGTAGCGTGTTATAAGACACTTACTAACGACACGATATAAACATTTAGTAAGGCTCTATAAACAATTCTTTATATTAAACAAATTCTTACGTAGATAGGGTACTATAAGTAAGGAGTAGCTAGAGCCTTTATTATATAGCTTGTTAGGAACGCGCTAGCGCGAATCCGACGTAACAGGCGCGCTACTACTAGTACAGATAAAGACAGAGGGTAGATAAAGAGAGGAGATATCCTTTCTTTCTTATATTTATACTATATTGTTTTAAGGTTTTAGGGTAGGAATAGTCTATATATAAGGTAAGAGCTATAAGGAGAGGTATAAGGCTTACCTAGTGTAGCCCTTGCCTATCCCGGGCACGCGTTACAAAAGGGAGCTTAGCTATATCTAGTACAGGTTCTACGTAACTCTAGGGAGGCGCTATATCTAGTATAGCTTACACGACTCTAGGATAGAGCCGTAAGAAAGAGAGGTAATGTTAGGGACTTAAAGGGGTAGGATTAGGAATGCGCGGGCCCTACGTACCTATAGGTATGCTAGGGCTACTTAGGGTTCTCGGGTAGTATACATATATCTTAGGGAGTAAGGGGTAAGAAAGAGAGGTAAGAATTAGTTTAGATTCGAATTAAAGTATACTACGACTCGCTAGCTACTTAACTGTAATTCTCTACTATATTACTTGTAATACTAATCTCTAACACTACCTCTCTTTAGAGCTACTAGACATACTCTATAAGGTCGATAAGGTAGTTAACTTACTTACTTCTTAGCTTATACGTATTATAGACATATCTACCTTAAGAAAGAAAGTTAACTAAGGGCGTACTAAGCCCTAGTAGAATAGTAAGGTCCTTAAGGCCGTCTAGTAAGTATAGGTAGCGTACTATTAATACGCTACTGCCCTAACTAAGCTCTACTAGCGCGGCCTCTAGTAGGCTAGTACTTATTAACTTTATATAATCTAAGATACAAAAACTAAGAGCTAGTGTAACGCCTTTACTACTACCTTAAAGGACTAACAGAAACTCTAGAGTCTTAAGAGGTAGGCTAGGCTCTATAGCTATATGTCCTTAGAACTAGCCTTACTCTTACTCTTATAAGGCGCTAATAAAGAGGCACTAGCTATAAGCTACTATAATAAAGTAATAGTATTAGGCTAGTAGTTCTTTTTAGAATTAATAGCTAATCTTAGTAACGTTATTCTAGACCTCTAAGACAAGTAGTACTAATAGTTTACTATTAACGACACTATAATAAAGGTAGATATTACTAACGTTCTCTAAAAGACAGGTACCTAAAAGGCGCCAGGTCTTAACCTACTACTTACTAGCTTTCTTAAGGTATATAGGCGCCCCTTAGCTAAGCTCCTTATACTAATAGCGACTATAAGCCTTTAGCTAGAGTACTTCCTTACGTAATTTAAAGTAGCAAAAGTAGTAGTACTATATAAGCCTAGAAAGACCCTTAAGTAGTAACAAACCGCTAAGGCCTATAGGCCGATATTACTCTTAAACGTAATAAGTAAAGTAATTAAGTTAGTAATTAGTTAGTACTTTACTAATACTATCAAGTCGTAAGGGCTCTTTCTAAAAATGTAGATAAGAAACTAGCTATAGCGCTTAATAGACCTTATAGTTAAAATAGTAGTTAATACTATATATATAGTATAGAGCTATAAGGCTATAGTATCTCTTCTCTAACTTAATATTAAAGGCGCCTTTAATATAGTAAACTATATACGCCTTCTCTATACTCTCTAGTACCTAGGGTTCCTTATATAGGCTATATAGTAAGTATATAGCTTCTTTACTAATTAGACAGCTAGTCTCTTCTTTAATAAAGAGGCGGCGCTACCTTAAGAAGTTACTATAAGGGTACTATAAGGTTTACTCTTCTCTCTTATCCTCTTTCTCCTTTATACTACTAGCTTATATACGCTACTATAAGGTTATATAGGCCTTATTATAGTAGGGTTTACTAACGACCTTAACTTCTTAGCTTTTAGTAGAGATACGATAAAGACACACTAGTACCTTAAAAGGGCGTAGTAGATATATAGCTAGTAGTTATATATAAGAAAGATAGAGTTTACCTTAGAAAAGAGTAAGCTCTTTTACTTTACTTATACTTACGCTATACTAACAATACTTGTCTACCTTAACGGCTAGGTTATACTCTTAGTCTAAGAGGCACGCTTTTTAAGGGTTTAGATAGATTAGAAGCTTAGATAAAAGGGCTACTTTAACGCTATTAAACAAAAGTTTATTACCTAGTAGTTTACGCTTATAAGGCTTACTGTGTCTACGTAAGGATATAGCCTACTACGCGTAAGAGAGATCTATATAAAAGTAATCTAGAGTACTATAGTATATAGCGTAAGGGTCTAGTACTGCCCCTTTAGGTAGTAAGCTAAGGAGATTATAAAGGACCTTACTATAAAGTAGTTATAGTACCTTTACGTTATTATAAAGGCGTACTAGGTAATACTTGTCTAGTTCCTTAAGTCTAAAATAGCTACGCCCTTACTTAATCTTTACCTTAACAAGTAAGTAGTAGACTTTAAATAACGTCTTAAACGTATAAGTAAGGGTAAACTTATATAGTTTATCTATAATAAGGTAGCGACCTGTCTTTAATAACGCTAAAGACGCTACTATAGCGCTACTATAGTACTACCTTATACGTTACTTAAATATAAGGCAGGCCGAGCCGTGTAGGTAAAGGACTAGTATAAGGACTCTCTTCTAGAAGAGACCTTATAAGAGAACTAGAAGGCACGATAGTCTTAACACGATAGCTTACTAGTATACTACTAAGGCGCTACCCCGGCCGTACTACCTGCTCTCTTAGTAGATACCCTTAAGAAGTACTTACTCTTTTATAAGTACAAGAGCTCTCTTTTAATATAGATCTATACTAGTAAAGTTAGACTCTAGGCTTTCTTTTTTAAGCGTAGAGTACTAGAGGTAGCGACCTCTTAGTACCTTTATAGTAAGGCCCTAGAGATAGCGGCTTACCTAGTCCTTAACTACTAGTAGTTAGATTAATAGCGGCAGGCGTTATAGTAAGCGCTCTACCTAAGAGTACTATAGACGTTCTACGACTTTATAGTAATAACAGAGAGAGGTAAGAGTACGCGTGTACTAATCTGTTAGCTACTATCTACTAGCTAATTCCTATAGTTCTGTCTAGCTAAGCGCTACCTAGTAGAGGAGTTACAAGAGAGGGAGTAGCCCTAGCTAGTAGCTAGCGCCTTACTAGCGCCTTACTAGCGTCCTGTTAGTATAGTTAGTATTACTAGGCTAGAAGGTTAAGTTCTAGTAAGGTAACGATAAGGACCCGGCGCCCTAGCGGCACTATAATAGTGTAAACGTAAGTAGTAGTACGTAGGTTTTTACCTGGCTTTAGTACGGTTTTACTACGTAATTAATGTAGTATAAAGGTTCTGTATGTAGTAGGTATAAGAAGTAAGAATAATAATAATAATAATAATAATTTCTTTCTTTATTATATATAGCCGGACTATTAAAGACAACATAAGGTATACAAATGTCTAGGTCTTTTATAAAACGATTAGGTCTATAGCCTTTAGCTATAAAAATCTAAGTATAACACCTAAGTCCTTAATGTTAGTAATAATAAATCTGCCTTAATGTTACCTTACTATTAAGTAGTTATCTTAGGCCTTAATAAATAGATTATATAATCTAAAGCTTGTTGTTATTTTCTAGAATAGTAAGGACACTATAATGTAATTATTAAGTTACTATAGTACCTCTTGTCCTAAAAGTTATAAGTAGATAAGGTTAACTTTTACTCTTAAGTCTAGTAAGGCCGGTATAGCTACCTAGCTACCCTTAATACGTATCTCTACCTAAATACTTATTAAGGGTCGCCCCTCTTCTTATTGTTTAGGCGTAACGTAGTAAGCTACTAGTGTAGTATTAGCGCCTAAAGTACTAGCCTTATTAGGGCACTAAGCGTAAGTATGCCTAGATTAACTATATATAGAGCATTTATATAGTAGGTACGAATTTACTTAATAACCGGGCTACTAGTATTAGTAGTAGTTGCCTTATACCTTACTCGCTAAAAGGGTTTTTACAACACTAAGAGAGTCTTCTTACGTGTTTAAAGTTTAGCTACTAGATACTCTTTACGTGTTTACTAGTATAGATAAGGTCTTTAGATTATAAGAGAAGCCTCTTTTAGTATAGTATAGTGTTAAAAGAGCTTTATAAGAGCCTTTCTGTTACCTTATCTAAATAAGAGTTTCTCTTTTTAACACTGCCGCCTTAACTGCCTTAAAGGTATGAACTTAGTATAACGTACTAGTAGTGTTGCCTTAAAGAAGATTTATTAGTAGTATAGTAATCTTTAAATAATTCTTAATAAAGCGCTTATAAAACCTAGTAAACCTTAGAAAGATATAAATGTCCTTTATAGTTATAAGAATAGGCTATTCTTAGATTATAAAGATACGCTTAGGTTTAATATAAACTCTTTATAAGTTAATAACGTATCTTAGAAAACTTACTTACTTTATATTAAACTCGTACTTTAAGAGGTTAGTATAGAGGTTGTGTTATTAGAGACGTTTAAGGACGTAGTAAATATACTATATATACTCTTCTTTATTTGTAGAGTAGATAAGGATATTATTAAGATATACGATATAAATATTATTAATAAGATTCTCTAGTACTTTATTAATAAAGGACTAAAAGGTCGCTAGTACGTTTACTAGCCTAAAGGACATAACGTAGTATTTAAAGTAGCTGTATTAGTACTAGAAAGCTGTTTTTTACTTATTACTAGCCTTAATATAAACTTAATAGTACACTTTACGTAAGTTAAGCTTAGTATAGACATAGGCTTATAATAGCCGGTTAAGGATCTCTCTAATTAATAGAATAAGGGCTTAGTTCTTTCTAGTTATACTATTTAACGTCTAGTAGTTAATATAAAGTTATAGCTTTTCTCTTTTCTTTAGAACAAATAGTATTAGAGTACTAGTAAGGCTCTTGCTTAGACAGATCTATTCTTTTACTAAGGCGTCGTCTAATAAAGCCCTAAAAGCCTTCTATAAGCTACGACTAGTCTTTATAAAGGCCTTTTTCTTATGTTACTATAACCTTAAACTACTTATATACGTAAAAACAGATATATCTACTTATACTATTAGTACTGTCTTTTTATAGCTATAAGAAGGCCGCTAGTACTTTATTACGTTTATTTCTAGAAAGCTAAAGAGGCTAAAGCTATACTACAACACCTTTAACGCTAAGTTAATAGCTATTATTAAGGCTTTTAGGTTATAAAGGCCGTACTTAGTATATATATAAAGTTTAGTATTAGTTTTAATAGATTACTTAAACTACTATTATCTCTTTATAAAGCTAAAGTTGTTATAGTAGTAAGCTAGATAGCTAAAAGAACTTTCTGTCTTTAACTTTAAGATTAAATATAAGAAAGGTAGCTAAAACCTTATTAATAGGTTATTATGCTAGCCTAACTTATAAGATCCTAATAAGTAATTAGAGGCGTAATAAGCTCTCTTAGTAACTTTCCTTAATAAATTCTAGGTAAACGTAGTTACTTTAAAAGCTATTAGTCTTACTATAAGGCTTATTTAAAACTAAGCTTCTATTCCTTTTATTCTTTTAATTCCTTTTGTTTTTTTAATTTCTTTTATTCTTTTTAAAGGTCTAGCGACCTCTTTAACGTATACTATCTTAGTAGAATTACTTTAGTATAAGAGGCTAGACTTATACTAGCTAGTAGACTAAGGCGATCGTAAGTCTTAGAGACCTTACGCTTTTATTACTAAAGTATTAAGTCGTAAATTAAATACTCTTATACTAGTAAAGAACTTTACTTAGAGTTAGGCTAGTAAGAGTAATAGTTAAGTAATAGTAATATTAACGTTACTACTATTACTATTAAAAGCCCTTTATAATATATAGTAAAAGGACGCCTTTATTACTAATAAAGAGTAAAAGAAATAGTAAGGTAGCTAAGGTACTACTAGGTCCTTATAGACGTTTAAAGATAATACACTACTATAGTATTATAAACGTATATATATACCTAATAATCTAGGCTTATATAAAGAGTTACTAAAGCTTTTTTATAATGTACTTACTATAAGGTATTAAGGAGTTAGTAAAACAAAGAAAAGGCTTTCTTAATCCTTCTTTTAGCTAAGTCTTAATAAAGACGTCTACTATTACGTTTCTACTTACGCTATCTGTTAAAGAATAAAGGTAAGGACTTATCTACTATATAGTAAGTTAGCCCTACTCCTTATCCCTTCTAAACCTTAGTAAGAGATCTTACTTAACTTTATTATATAGCTACCTTACTCTTATAACGTAATAAGTAAACTATATAATTTAATACTTATTATTATAGACTAATTTATAAAATTTTCCTTATATATTCTAATAACTAATCGTCTTACTAGTAATAGGCTAGCGTCTCTCTTAATATACTACGTCGTACGATAATTTAGAATTCTAGATAGTATTATCTTAGACTAAGGCTCTTTCTTTATAAGTAAATTCTAGAGTAGTTTTTACTAGTACTTAGTAATATTATAGTAACTTAGTACTACTTATTACTTATAAATAGATAGGTAGACAGAATAGTAGAACTAAGCTATTAAGTATTACCTTTAAACTTACTATAGCTTTGTATAAGACGACTAGACAACTAAGCTAGATCTTACTAAATTTATATATAATACCTTATAGTACTCTATAATAAATGTAACACTATTATATGTACTATATAAGTACTAGCTATAAGGTCTTAAGGATATACCCTTAAACTAGTTAAAGCTAGTAGAGGCACTAGTAGCTAATACGTAAGTAGAGTAGCTATAAAGTAGCTATAAAGAAATTATTATATTCTTTTAGTATTCTTAAAAATAGTATAAGAAATAGTATAACTAGAACTAGAAAAAGATTTTATTTAAAAAAAGAGACTAGGTACTCTTATTAATAAAATACTTAAGGTAACGTTAACTTTCTAAGAAATTCGTAAATAAGTACATTAGCCTTTACTAAATTAAAGACGTTATTAAGGACTATAGACTTACTTATAGACTACGCCTTTCTTTATTAGTATAGCTATATCTTACCTTTTTAATTATAAGCCTAGAACCTTATAAAGTATAAAAAGGTAAAGCCTTTATAAGCCTAATAAATATCTTAGTCTTAGATAAAGAAACATTTAAAGTAAAAGCTATTCTTAACTATAAAGGCCTATAAAGAAATAGACTTTATCTTATAAAATAAAAAAGGTATAACGATTTAGAAAACTTATAAGAACTATAATAAAACCTTAATAATAGCCTACTTTTATATAAATATAAATAAATACATTAAGATAATCGTTAGAAAAGTATAATATTACTAGTATAGTTATAGTAATATAAGTACGACTTTTATATTTATTATATAAAAACTTAAAAACCTAAGTATCTTAAAAAAAAAAAACACTAAACTACTCTTTTACTAGTAAATACCTTTTAAAGCTCTACTAACTTTATTATTATATATCTTAAAAAAAGAAAAAGAAAAAAATCTAAAGTATAATCTTACTTATTAAAGACACTTTAACCTTTATTTATCTATTATTTGTCTTTATTACTATCCTTTCTACTATTATTTTCTTTACTATTATTATCCTTTATAGTTGTTGGATTACAAGGTTATAATAGAACGCCGTATTGCCGGATGGACGCGTAACAGGTGAGTGTGACACGTAACAAGTGAAAAGAGGCGCGTAAGAGGTGTAGTATGGCTGTTAGGCTAACGAGTACCGAATCGAATTGAATTGAATTGAATTGACTTGAATTGACGACGAACTTAACGACTTAGAGTGTTTTCTAGAGTCCTTATATACATGATTTAAGTTTTCTAGAATACTCTATACTATTCTATAAGCCTTATAGTCGTAATAGGCTACTAGACTTAATTAGGCATAGTATAGAATATTCTAGTACATGAATTTGTAAGCGAAGACACTAAAATCACCTAATACTCGACTAAAATCACACAATATAATCAAATACAACACTAAAATCACGTAATCGTTGAATTACGCAACTACTAACTAAAGCCACGTAATACGCCACGTAATACGTAATACGCCACGTAA
>NW_020194479.1:1028615-1031684 GCF_003019875.1 Amorphotheca resinae ATCC 22711
CCACGTAATACGCTATACTATGTTAGTAGTACGTCGGCTAACACAGTAGGTAGCATTTGTAATATATCGCGCATTCGTAATAGATCACGTAAATCACGTAATATATTACGTAATACGTGTATAGTATTACGTAATAGTAATATTTGTAATAGTCGGCGTATTGTCGGCTTTCGGCATAATGTTCTAGTATCGGATTAACGATATGCCGTTAAGGTAACGTTAACTTATCAAATTAGAGTTAAGGTAACGTTAACTTATCGAATTAGAGTTAAGGTAACGTTAAGGTAACTCTAATTTGATTGATTGTAAATAAGGTAACGTTAATCCTTAAAATGCTACTAGTACTGATTTAGTTGTAATATACAACAATAGTTAAAGTAGTAATATACCTTTAAATATACTATAACTATCTATTAACTCTTGCCTCTTCTACTCTATAGAAATATACCTAACATTAAGAGATTAGAATGTTAGGTATATTTCTATAGAGTAAAAGAGGCAAGAGTTAATAGACAGTCGTAGTATATTCAAAGGTATATTACTACTTTAACTATAGACTAATCTCTAAACTCTTTTCTTTTTACCTCTCTTTCCTTTATTCTTATGCTCCTTAACGCCTACTATTACCTTAGTTATAGTACGTAGTTACCTTGTACTTGATTTCTAAGCTATTGTAGTCTTACGTGTTAGTGTACTTAACAGCTACTAAGGCGCTAGGTCCTTATTACTACCTTACTAGAACTTAACCTTTTAGCCTAGTAATACTAAATATACTAATAGGACGCTAGTAAGGTACTAGTAAGACACTAGCTACTAGCTAAGGCTACTTTTCTTTTTATAACTCTTTTACTAAGTATTACTTAGCTAGATAGAACTATAAGAATTAGCTAGTAGATAGTAGCTAATAGATTAGTATATATATACTCTTACTTTTCTTTATTACTACTATAAAGTCGTAAAACGTTTATAGTACCTTTAGGTAAAGTACTTACTATAAGGCCTACTACTATTAATTAAGCTACTAGTAGTTAAGGACTAGGTAAGCCGCTATCTCTAGGGCCTTACTATAAAGGTACTAGAGAGTCGCTACCTCTAGTACTTTATACTTAAAAAAGAAAGCCTAAAGTCTAACTTTACTAGTATAGATTTATATTAAAAGAGAGCTCTTATACTTATAGAGGAGTACTTCTTAAGGGCATCTACTAAAAGAGTAGGTAGTACAGCTAGGGTAGCGCCCTAGTAGTATACTAGTAATCTATTGTATTAAGACTATTGTGCCTTCTAGTTTCTTTATAAGGTCTCTTTTAGAAGAGAGTCTCTATACTAGTCTTTTACTTATACGGCTTAGCCTATCTGTTAGGTGTATTAGTATAGAGTAAAAGAGGTAAAGGCAGATGTATAGTATATTTAAGGTTAAGGTATAATACATAGTATATTTAAAGCTAAAAGTAGGTCGCGCTATAAACTACAAACTTATCTCTAAATCCCTTTAATTCCCTTAGCCTCTTCTTCCTTCTTATACTACTATAAATCCCTTTAATAGTATAACGTAGTTACCTTACTTCTAATTTCTAAGCCCTTACATACGATTTCTAAGCCTTTACGCTAGATCTCTAACTATTATATAATCTACTCTAATAAGCGTCCTAATAAGCGTTCTAACATAACATCCTCTCTTTTTAGCTTCTATCCTTAAAAGCTTTTAGAGAGAAGGTAATACACTATAAGGTTAAAGAGTAACTAATTCGGCCCTAACTTTATTTCTACGACATAAAGAAGGAAATTACTATTAGGCTCTAAGGTTCTTAGCTACGTTACTGTTACGTCGTAAGAAGACATTACAAAGTCTCTTTATAAGGGACTTAGCCTATAAAAGAAGAGGAAAACTATTAACTATATAGACTATAATATAAAGACAAGGCTAAAAGGGGCGTAGCTTATAACCTATAGCTTTATAGCTAAGATAGTAAGTTTAATTTTTAACAAATCTTTATTATACATTATATTCTTAGATCTTTGTTATATACATTAAGGGTCTGTTTTTACGTAAGGCGTCTTAAAGTATCTTACTAAAAGGTCGTAAGAGGCTTATAGAGCGCCCTAGATATAGTACATAATACATTACTAATAGCGCTAGTATTTCTTTTGTTTTTAGAAATCATTTTACTTATTAATAGATACTTATAGGTTTGTTAATAAGAGGTAGCTATTAAGGTTAAACTACCTAACCTAGACTTAACTTTTAATAAGTAAATATAGAAAACACTAATTCTTTATTACTATCGCCTAATCTACCCTTACTGTCGCTAAGGTATATATAGATCTCTTATCCTTACTAGCCTACCTTTTTTTTCTTTTTTTTTTCTTTAGAGTAAGAGTAAGAGTCCTTTCTTACTATACTACTATAACACCTCTTAACGATCTACTATTAAGTTAGCTTCTACTATATTAACTACTACTATAAGAGATATCCTATACTGCTATTACCTTTTAAAGCTTACTAAATAAGACTTATAAGGTAATCTACTAGTATACTGTTAGATTACAAGGTTATAATAGAACGCCGTATTGCCGGATGGACGCGTAACAGGTAAGTGTGACACGTAACAAGTAAAAAGAGGCGCGTAAGAGGTGTAGTATGGCTGTTAGGCCAACGAGTACCGAATCGAATTGAATTGAATTGAATTGACTTGAATTGACGACCAACTTAACGACTTAGAGTGTTTTCTAGAGTCCTTATATACATGATTTAAGTTTTCTAGAATACTCTATACTATTCTATAAGCCTTATAGTCGTAATAGGCTACTAGACTTAATTAGGTATAGTATAGAATATTCTAGTACATGAATTTGTAAGCGAAGACACTAAAATCACCTAATACTCGACTAAAATCACACAATATAATCAAATACAACACTAAAATCACGTAATCGTTGAATTACGCAACTACTAACTAAAGCCACGTAATACGCCACGTAATACGTAATACGCCACGTAATACGTAATACGCCACGTAATACGCCACGTAATACGCTATACTATGTTAGTAGTACGTCGGCTAACACAGT
>NW_020194479.1:1037890-1041811 GCF_003019875.1 Amorphotheca resinae ATCC 22711
CGACTAAAATCACACAATATAATTAAATACAACACTAAAATACACGTAATCGTTGAATTACGCAACTACTAACTAAAGCCACGTAATACGCCACGTAATACGTAATACGCCACGTAATACGCCACGTAATACGCTATACTATGTTAGTAGTACGTCGGCTAATACAGTAGGTAGCATTTGTAATATATCGCGCATTCGTAATAGATCACGTAAATCACGCAATATATCACGTAATACGTGTATAGTATCACGTAATAGTAATATTTGTAATAGTCGGCGTATTGTCGGCTTTCGGCATAATGTTCTAGTATCGGATTAACGATATGCCGTTAAGGTAACGTTAACTTATCAAATTAGAGTTAAGGTAACGTTAACTTATCGAATTAGAGTTAAGGTAACGTTAAGGTAACTCTAATTTGATTGATTGTAAATAAGGTAACGTTAATCCTTAAAATGCTACTAGTACTGATTTAGTTGTAATATACAACATATACTAAGACAACAAGTATAAGTATGTCTTCTTTTTACGTTACCTATAATCTAATAGTAAGGTAGCTACTAGCGTAAAATATACATATTATTGCTCCTTAAAGAAGGAGTACGATATAATAAGTATATACCCTTTTAGGGCGACACTCTTACGTTAGAAAGGCGAATATATAGCTAACGTATATAGCTTATTATAACTTTAAAGTACTATACGTAGGATCTTATTATAGTGTGTAATACTAACATCTAGGACAAGGTATAGTTCTAGTAGTACGCTATAAAGATAACGCTAACTGTTTTATAAAAAGAAATTAAGGGTACCTAAATAGCTATACGTAAGTATTTATAATTTTTAAAAAATAAGAAGACAATATTAGTAAAGTGTTGTATAGAACACAAAGCTAATAAGAAGGTAGAGATAAAGGAAAGAAGTATCGCTTTACTTAAAAAATTAACTTATTAGATAGAGACTTAAAACAAACTCGCTACTAAGTCGAATATAATAGTAAAGAAGGAGCTAGAGCTTTTAGAAAAGAGAACAAAGGCTTTAATACAAAGGGCTATAGACTATAATTTATATTTATAGTACTTTAAGAAGATTATAAGTAAGAGTTGACTTTAAACTTAGGTTACTACTAACATAAAGGCAGAACTCTACTATACTCTAAAAAGAGGACAGTAATAGTAATAATAAGGCTGTTATGTTAGATAGAGAGGTAAAGGGTCTTATAGCTAATGCCGCTAATTAGGGGACGCTATATTAGTACTAGTACTACTAGTCTTTACTTTTTCTTTTTTTTTTTAGGAAATAAGTAATAATAAATTTATAGTAGTGTTACTATAACTTTACTAGTAGTTTAGCCTTTTTTCTTTCTTTTTTTTTTTTTTTTTGTTTTTCTTTTATTTTAGAGTACTAAGGATTTTTTATAAATAAAAGAAAAGGCTTTTTTATACTATAAATACAGGATCTATATTAGCTTTACTATAACTATAATAGTAACATTATGCCTTACTAAAAGTGATTTTAATGTGTTTGTTTGTATTAACGTAGTAGTAGGCTATCGTTAAGGTTATATCGTAGTTCTTACGAGTTTTTAGAATCGTTATATTCTTTTTATTTAATAAGAAAGAACCTATTCCTTTAAGGGCCTTTATAAGTAAGGATTACTTTTACTTTAAATATTTCTTTGTCTAAAAAGGGAATATCTACTAGGCTTACTAGAACTTTACTATCTTATACCTAATATTACTTAAGGCTTATAATAGGAAAAGTAGGGTAGACTCGTACTAAGAATAGTAGACGTAACTTATAGGCAAGGCTATAGTGTCTAACTACACTTTTAATTTAGTATAGGCTAATGTACTTGTCTATAAACTTCCTAGAAGGTCGACGTTATTATAGGTACTTAGTTAAAAGTAGAACCTAGTCCCCTTCTTTAAATAATATTTACTTATGTTTTTAATTATACTATTTTTTGTACTAGGTACATAAGTACTATAAGAAGGTAACGATTTCTTCTTAGGTACTTTAAAGTTACGTTACTTATTTGTTAGCTACTAGTACGTCTACTAGGTTTGTCTTACTTAAGGGTATGTCGCCTAGCCCTTAAGGCTAGTACTTATAGAGTACGTATAATAAAGTTGTATTTGTTATAGAGTACTAAGAAGTGTTATAGACAAATTTAGCTAGGTCTAATTTAGTTACCTAGTCGTCTTATATAAAGCCGTAGTAGGTTTAAAGGTAGTACTTAACAGATTGATTTTACCGCTCTGTTTAACTATCTGTTTGTAAGTAAAAGGTAGTACTTAGCTATTACAACATTATAAGGTACTAATAAAAACTACTCTAGAATTTACTTATAAAGAAAGAACCGTAATTAGAGACTATACTGTCTAGGATACTAAACTGTCGTACGACGTAGTGTACTAAGAGAGACGCTAGTCTATTACTAGTAAGTTAATCTAATGTTAGAATATATAAGGAGAACTTTATAAATTAGTTAATAATAATAAGAATAGAGTTATATAGCTTTCTTACTACGTTATAAGAGAGAGGTAGCTACGTAATAAAGTTAAGTAAGATTTCTTACTATAGTTCTATAGGAATAAGAAGAAGGGCTAACTTACTATAAGAAAGATATGTCCTTAACTTTGTTCTCTAACAAATAGTATATATAAAAACATAATAGTAGATGTCTTTATTAAGACTTAGCTAAAAGAAAGATTAGGATAGCCTTCTTTTTGTCTTACTAACTCCTTAGTGCCTTATAGTAGGTACGTTATAAAACAGTTTAAGTAATTCCTTACGTAAGCTTAGATTATTAGGTATATATATACGTCTACAATACTAAAGTAAAGTATTATCTCTAAACGTCTATATAGACCCGGTAGTGTCTTAGCTACCTTACTATAGCTTCTACTCTTTATTTATAATAAAGGCGTTCCTTTACTATATATTATAAAGAGCCTCTAACAGTAAGGGTAATAGCGTTAATAGTGCCGTTACTAGGCTGTTACTCTTACTAGCCCGACCCTTAGTAGAGTTCTCTACTAGTATAAGAGAATTTAATTCACGACTTAAAGCTCTAGTAATAAAAGTATAAAGTACTCTAACCTTACAATTACTTTAGTCTACTAGCTAGTGTAAGTCTAGCCTCTTATACTAGAGCGATTCCCTTAACGTAGTGTTTGTCGTAGAGGTTACTAGACCTTTAGAAGGGATAGAAGGAATAGAAGGAATAAAAGGAAATAAAAGGATAGAAGGAATTAAAGTAATAGTACGTACAAGCCTTACTATATCGCTACTAGGCTTAGAGGTAACTATATTTACCCGGAATTTGTTAAGAAAGTTTACTAGAAGAGCTTGTTACGCTTCTAACTACTTATTTAGATTGTTGGATTACAAGGTTATGATAGAACGCCGTATTGCCGGATGGACGCGTAACAGGTGAGTGTGACACGTAACAAGTGAAAAGAGGCGCGTAAGAGGTGTAGTATGGCTGTTAGGCCAACGAGTACCGAATCGAATTGAATTGAATTGAATTGACTTGAATTGACGACTAACTTAACGACTTAGAGTGTTTTCTAGAGTCCTTATATACATGATTTAAGTTTTCTAGAATACTCTATACTATTCTATAAGCCTTATAGTCGTAATAGGCTACTAGACTTAATTAGGTATAGTATAGAATATTCTAGTACATGAATTTGTAAGCGAAGACACTAAAATCACCTAATACTCGACTAAAATCACACAATATAATCAAATACAACACTAAAATCACGTAATCGTTGAATTACGCAACTACTAACTAAAGCCACGTAATACGCCACGTAATACGTAATACGCCACGTAATACGTAATACGCCACGTAATACGCCACGTAATACGCTATACTATGTTAGTAGTACGTCGGCTAACACAGTAGGTAG
>NW_020194479.1:1047488-1057458 GCF_003019875.1 Amorphotheca resinae ATCC 22711
GACACTAAAATCACCTAATACTCGACTAAAATCACACAATATAATCAAATACAACACTAAAATCACGTAATCGTTGAATTACGCAACTACTAACTAAAGCCACGTAATACGCCACGTAATACGTAATACGCCACGTAATACGCCACGTAATACGCTATACTATGTTAGTAGTACGTCGGCTAACACAGTAGGTAGCATTTGTAATATATCGCGCATTCGTAATAGATCACGTAAATCACGCAATATATCACGTAATACGTGTATAGTATCACGTAATAGTAATATTTGTAATAGTCGGCGTATTGTCGGCTTTCGGCATAATGTTCTAGTATCGGATTAACGATATGCCGTTAAGGTAACGTTAACTTATTAAATTAGAGTTAAGGTAACGTTAACTTATCGAATTAGAGTTAAGGTAACGTTAAGGTAACTCTAATTTGATTGATTGTAAATAAGGTAACGTTAATCCTTAAAATGCTACTAGTACTGATTTAGTTGTAATATACAACATAGATCTTGTAAGTTAGGCTGTCGTAACAACCTATTAGTAAGGTTATAAGTGCCTTCTTTATATTTAATCTTAAAATTAAACACTAAGAGCTCTTCTAACTATCTAGCTTGTCACTATAATAGCTTTAGCTTTATAGTAAGGTAGCGGTAATTAAGGTAGTCTGTTAAGACCGCTACTAGGCTCTATACGTATACTAGATACAGTCTCTATACTTAGAAGGTATCTATAATAGCTATTAATTTAGCGTTAAGGGTATTATAGTAAAGCTCCGGCCCTTTTAGCTTTCTAGAAATAAATGTAACAAGGTACTAGCGGCCTTTTTATAGCTATAACAAGACAGTGCTAATTATATATATAAAGGCGTCCGTTTTTACTTAAGTAGGTAGTATAAGGTTATAATAATAGAGAAAAGGAGCTCTTATAAAAAGGAGTTATAACTTATAAAATGCCTCTAACGCCTTAGGTCCTAATGTTACTAACCTAGTAGTATTACTATAAAGAAGGTTTGTAAGTAAAATAGTGATTTTTAAATAGTTTTTAATAAAACGCTTATAAAACCTAGTAAAGCTAAGGAATACCTATACAGCCTTTATAGTAGTTAGAATTAGCTATTCTTAGATTACAGAAATATGTACAGGTTTAACGTAAACTCTCTATAAGTCGATCACGTACCTTAGAAACCCTACCTACTTAATATTAAATTCGTATTTAAAAAGATTAGTAAAGAGGTTGTGTTACTAGAGACGCTTAAGGATATAGTAAACGTACTATATATACTCTTCTTTATTTGTTAAGTAGATAAGGATATTATTAAGATACATAATATAGATGTTGTTAACAAGGTCCTCTAGTACTTTGTTAATAAATGTCTAGAACGTTACTAGTATATTAACAAGACTAAAGGGCATTATATAGTATTTAAAGTAACTATATTAGTACTAGAAAGCTGTCTTTTATTTGTTACTGGCCTTAATATAAACCTAATAGTACGCCTTATAGAGATTAAGCTTAGTGTATATTTAGGCTCTTAATAGTTAGTTAAGGATCTCGCTAATTAAGGGGATAAGAGCCTGATTCTTCCTTATTACGCTATTTAAGGCCTAATAATTAATATAAAGTTAAAGTTTCCTTCTTTTCTTTAGAACAAAAAGTATTAAGGCCCTTATAAGGCTCTTACTTAGATAAATCTAACCCTTAGTAAGAGTGTTATCTAGGTATTTACGTAAGACGCCTAGTTTAAGTTCTACTAATAAGTAGATTTGACTATAAGGTAGTACTATATCTTCTTCTATATTAATCGTATAGGTAGGGCTATTGATCGTAGGTAGTGACTAGGCCCCTTCTTTTAAAAAGACGTCTGTAAATTGTTAGTACTTCTTTAGTAGTAACACTACGTTAGCCTTATTACTTTCTAGCCTCTCTTCTTCTTCTAGAAATTCTAAATTAACTACAATAGGCTATATAGTCGTTACAATAGTAAAGTAAGACTCTTTTATAGCCTTTCTAATTTCTTTCTTAATTATATATAAATAGATCGTTAAGGTTAACATAAGATAAACAAAGGTACACGTCTTTTAGGACATAATTAGATCTATAGCTTTAAGCTATAGAAATCCGAGTATAACATTAAACTCTCTAATATCTATAATAACAAATGTTCCTTAATACTACTATATATTAGAATAATCGTCCTATACCTTAACAAACAAGTCGTACGATCTAAAATCAGTTGTTATTTCCTAGAATAGTAAGGACACTATAACGTAGTTATTAAGTTACTATAGTATCTCTAGCTCTAAGAGTTATAGATAGATAAGGTTAACCTCTACCCTTAAGTCTAATAAGGCTTATATAGCTACCTAGTTACCCTTAATACACATCTCTACCTAAATACTTATTAAGGGTCGCTCTTCTTCCTATAGGTTAAGAGCGGTATAGTAAACTACTAGCGTAGTATTCGCTCTTAACGTAGCGTTCCTATTAGGGCATTAAACTTAAGTATGTTTATTTTACCTATAGGTTAAACACTTGTATTCTAGACATAAGCTTACCTAATGACCGGGCTTATAACACTTATAACAAGTACTACGTACTTCCTTTAAAGGTAAGGCTTTTACGATACTAGAGGACTCCTCTTACGTAGTTAATGTTTGACTAGAGGGCGCCTCTAGTACTAGAGTTAGTATAGATAGAGTTTTTAGGGTATAAGAGGAGCCTTCTTATAGACGCTACGACGTTACAGGTACTACCTAAGAATTTTCTAGTTGTCTAGTACGTATAATAGTCTCTCCTCTAGACGCTACTTAGTAGACTTCTTTAAATGTCTTTAGTACCTTACTATAAACTATATGCGATTTTAAGTCTAGTTTTAAATAGTTAATAAGGAAACAGATACAGAACATCTTTAGGAGGCCGTAGCTAAGCTCTGTCTCTAACGATTAGTACTATTAAAAGAAAGTTTTAAACGTCTTATTTTCTTTTTATAATAGTACTTAAAGCTTTAAGACTACTTTAAGAGAGCAGGTACCCTTGTCTATAATACTATAATAGAGGAACGCCTTTATCTCTTCCTAACTTATATTTAAGACTAATCTATCCTTTTCTAACATAATAAAAGATCTCTACTATTCCTTAATGTAAAGCCTTAACCCTACTACTATAGTGCCGACCTGTTTAGTGTCGTCTAGGTATTCTTCTAGATAAGTGTTAAATTCTGTCTACTAGTTAAAGATATAGATCGTAACGGCCAAGTAGTACTTGTTCTTTAGTTAGAAGGTTAGTAGGTTTTAGCTACTCTTACTACTCTTCTTTTCTTTAACATAGGATTACTATAAAGGCCGCTTAGGTTCTGTATTATCGAATTCGTATAGGTTTATTAAGAGAGTTTCTCTTTGTTTAATTACTATAAAGAAGTCCCTTTTTTGTTTAAGCCGTTACTCTATTCTAGCTTAGGCGATTCGTTTGTTTAATTTATTCTTACTTATTAAAAGGATCTTAGAGGACATTTAGAAGTTTGTACTACCCTTACTACTACTAGTTTGTAAGGTGTTCTAAAGGGTTACTTATAAAGAGGCTTACGTCTCTTCTTAGTTACTACGTCGTGTCTACGTTATCGTCCTTTACTCTAACAGTCTGTAACCTATTAAGGGGAGAGATAAGAATGTTAGGTGTATTAGTATAGAGTAAAAGAGGTAAAGGTAGATATATAGTATATTTAGGGTCGAGGTATAATATATAGTATATTTAAAGCTAAAGGTAGGTCGTGCTATAAACTACAAACTTATCTCTAAATCCCCTTAATTCCCTTAGCCTCTTCTTCTTTCTTATACTACTATAAATCCCTTTAATAGTATAATACAGTTACCCTACTTCTAATTTCTAAGCCTCTACACACGATTTCTAAGCCCTTACACTAGATCTCTAACTATTATATAATCTACCCTAATAAGCGTCCTAATAAGCGTTCTGACACTATCTTATACTTAAGTAACGTATAAGGTAGCGCTATAGTAGCGCTATAGTAGTGTCTCTAGTGTTATTAAAGACAGGTCGCTACCTTATTATAGATAGACTATATAAGTTTACCTTTACCTATACATTTAAGACGTTATTTAAAGTCTACTACCTACTTATTAAGGTAAAAGTTAAGTAAGGACGTAACTATTTTAGACTTAAGAAACTAGACAAGTATCGCTTAGTACGCCTTTATAATAATGTAAAGGCACTATAACTACTTTATAGTAAGGTCTTTTACGATCTTCTTAGCTTACTACCTAAAAGGGCGGTACTAGACCCTTATACTATATACTATAGTACTCTAGATTATCTTTATATAGATCTCTCTTACGTGTAGTAGGCTATACCTTTACGTAGACGTAGTAAGCCTTATAAGCGTAAACTACTAGGTAGTAAACTTTTGTTTAATAGTATTAAGGTAGCCCTTTTATCTAAGCTTCTAATCTATCTAAACTCTTAAAAAGCGCGCCTCTTAGACTAAGGGTATAACCCGGCTATTAAGGTAGACAAGCGTTATTAGTATAGTATAAGCGTAAGTAAGGTAAAGAAGCTTACTCTTTTTTAAAGTAAACTCTATCCTTCTTATACGTAACTACTAGCTACATGTCTACTACGCCCTTTTAAGGTACTAGTATGTCTTTATTATGTCTTTACTAAAAGCTAAGAGGTTAAGGTCGTTAGTAAACCCTACTATAATAAGGCTTATATAACCTTATAGTAGCGTATATAAGCTAGTAGTATAAAGAAAGAAAAGGATAAGAAAGAAGGGCAAATCTTATAGTACTCTTATAGTAACTTCTTAGGGCGGTACTATCTCTTTATTAAAGAAGAGACTAGCTGTCTAATTAGTAAGAAAGCTATATACCTACTATATAGCCTATATAAAGAACCTTAGGTACTAAAGAGTATAGAAAAGGCGTGTATAGTTTACTATATTAAAGGCGCTCTTAATGTTAAGTTAAAAGAAGGACACTATAGCCTTATAGCTTTACGCTATATATATAGTATTAACTACTATTTTAACTATAAGGTCTATTAAGTACTATAGCCGGTTCTTTATCTATATTTTTAAGAGAAGCCCTTACGACTTTATAGTATTAGTAAAGTACCGGCTAATTACTAACTTAATTACTTTACTTATTACGTTTATGAGTAATATTAGCTTATAGGCCTTAGTAGTTTATTACTACTTAAGAGTCTTTTTAGGCTTACGTAGTACTACTACCTTTACTACTTTAAATTACGTAAAAAAGTACCTTAGCTAGAGGCTTATAGTTACTATTACTATAAGGAGCTTAGCTAAGGGGCGCTTATATGCCTTAAGGAAGCTAGTAAGTAGTAGGTTAGGACCTAGCGCCTTTTAGGTACTTGTCTTTTAGAGAACGTTAGTAATATCTACCTTTATTATAGTGTTGTTAATAGTAAACCGTTAGTACTACTTGTTCTAAAGGTCTAGAATAACGTTACTAAGATTAGCTATTAATTCTAGAAAGAACTGTTAGCCTAATACTATTACTTTATTATAGTAGCTTATAGCTAGTGCCTTTTTATTAGCGCCTTAAAGGGGTAAGAGTAAGGCTAGTTCTAAGGGTATATAGCTATAGAGCCTAGTCTACCTCTTAAGACTCTATAGTTTTTATTAGTCCTTTAAGGTAGTAATAAAGGCGCTATACTAGCTCTTAGTTTTTACGTCTTAGATTATATAAAGTTAGTAAGTATTAGCTTATTAGAGGTCGCGCTAGTAGAGTATAGTTAAAGTAGTAGTATATTAATAGCGTACTACTTATATTTACTAGATAGCCTTAAGGACTTCGCTATTCTACTAGAGCTTAGTACGCCCTTAGTTAACCTTCTTTCTTAAGGTAGATATATCTATAATATGTATAAGCTAAGAGGTAAGTAAGTTAACTACCTTATTAACCTTATAAGGTATGTCTAGCGGCTCTAAAGAGAGGTAGAGCCTCCTAGCCTTAATCGTTACTAGTTCTTAGTCTATTAAGGTCTAGCTCTATCCTAGTACTTTTATAGCTCTCTTCTAGTAATCCTTTACTTAAGTAATAACCTTAATTAGCTAGGTATAGTAGTTAGATCTCTTATACTCTAGGTTACCTTAATAAGTATACTAGAGCGTTACTATAACCTACGCGTAGTTAATTATTAAGTCTTGTTTGTTATGTTACTACTATATTAGCTCTTTTTAGGGTGTATATAGTAAGAGCTACTACTTATAGGCTAGACAAAAAAGGGTCTCTAATTTAGGGGTAGTCTTACTAGCTCTATCTTAGAGCAGGTAATAGAGGTTTATGTTACTTATAACGATCTATAGCCCTTTTAAGTCCTCTCTAGTAAGCCGCTAGAAAGGGCTAGCCTAGCCTAAGGAGTTAGGAATTAGTAAATATATTAACTAGATAGTAATACCTTATAAAGTAACGTAATACTAGTTAACGCCTGTCTTTACTACTTAAGTAAAAGGTAGGTACTACTTATAAACGTAGATAGCTACTCTACCTTTACCTTTATAGACCTACTAGTATTTCGCTTATACTAGGTAGTAGACTGTCTTTATCTAAGTATTATACTATAGCTTCTAAATTACTATAATATCGACTTTATAGCTATTATAAAGCGCTATTAAGGCTAGGCTATTCTTTTTTATAGTATTCTAGTATACTACTATTAATTTTATTACTAAGAGTCTAAGATCTATAAGTCTTACGTTATAAAGAAGTCGCTAGACCCTTAGCTAGCTCTCTAGCTTAACATCTTTATAATGTTATAGCTCTAGACTATTACTATATCTAGTGCCCTAATAAAAGGGCGCCCTTACCTTACTAGAGTCTTTACTATAAGTTTCTTACTATTACTTATCTATAGTCTCTTAGGTACTATAATCTAGTAGCTATTATCGCTATCTTATAAGGACGCTAGTATAACGCTAGGTACCTAGCTAGTAAAGCTACTCTTAGATACCTTAAACTGTCTAGGCCTTTATTAATATATAGTATATACTTACTCTTTTACCTTAAGGGCCTTAAGGCACTAATAGTCTTATACTACGTATAGTCTACTATAGTTAACGTATCTCTTTCTACTATTAAGTTAAGGATACTCTTTTTTACCCTAAGGGTACGCCGCTCTTATATAGTAGCTATACTAGGCCTAGTTTTTATAGAACCGCCTAATATAGCTAAACTAGTAGTACTAGAAGTATCTTTAGATTTGTAGGTCGGCTAAATATAGTTCGTAGTTAAAGATCTAGGCTTACTAGATTAACCCTTGTTTATATAAGTACGTCGCTATATTAACGCTCTAAAGGTATAGTACTACTATTATAAACTTTATTATAAAGGCCTTAATAAGTTTAACTTTAACCTTTATAACATATAGTACGTAGGCTTAGATCTTTACTAGTAACGCTCTTAGCTCTACCTATATAATCCGTTCTACTAGTAGGCCCTTTACGATTACTACAAACTTACTCTTATAAAGCTAGGCTATAGGCCTAAACGCCCTCTATACCTAGCCTTAATCTTAGATTACGTTCTTTAGTATAGCCTCTTTAAACGTAAAGATAGTGTTACTACTAGGTAGCTAGTAGGTCGTTACTACCTTAGCGCCCTTAATCGCTATGTTAGCTACTATTACTACTTTAATAGCGCTACGACGTACTAGGTCTTTTGTCTGTCTGTCTGCCCTAATCCTTAGCTCTTTAATCTGTCTCTCTAGTATAACCTATACTCTTGTTAGGCGCTAGCTTATTACTAACGCGTAGGTAGCCCGGGAGGCTACCGTTACTACTAGCCTCTAGAAGGCCTCTTTTAACATTATTCTTAATTGTCTAATCGTTACTAGGTTATCGTTAAAAAGGGACTTAAAGGTACGTAAGAAAGTCGTTGTGTTTATAGCTCTTGTCTTTACTACTATCGTTATTATAACAATAAGGTCGTGTAAGAGACGCGACGCCTCCTCTTCTTTACCTAGTATTACGTAGGCTTTAATCCTTTATATGATTTTTTCTGTCTTATTGTCCTTATTACCCTTACTACTCTCTAGCTCTTTACTATAGCTCTTAGTTAGGGTATAAGAGTACTAGCTTCTACTTACGAGTAAGTAGTGTTAGCTCTGTTCGAGTCTAGTATACCTACTATCCGTTACTATAGGCTTGCCTATAGTCTACTAGTACTCTAGGGAGTATCTAAAGGTACTGATTTTGATTTTATCGTTTATTTTCGAGTTTTTAGGGTAGTAAGGGGCGTAGACGACCGTTTTTAGAATAAGTATAAAGAATAGATTTTTAGCGAACTTATATTTATATACCTTTTAGTACTATAAGAAAAGACTAAGTAAAAGAAAGATAAAAGAAGTGTTTTTTTATATTTACTTAAAAAATATAATTATAAGTAATATAGTTTAATCTCTATAGCTACTTACTATTAGTATACTATTAACGTTTTAGTAAAAGGTAATAAAGGATTTCTAAAAGTAGTAAAGAGTAAGGAATACTAGCGTACCTAAGTAATACAGTTTGTACTACGTATTAAAGGTCTTACGACTACCTAGTAACTTACTAGTACTTTACTATAAGGTATCTTTACTAAAAGTAAATACAAGAGGTATAAGATAAAGATCTAAAAGTATAATATATAATAAAAATCTTATAGTTTAGCTACATGCCTTTACTATACTATAAAGTTACTACTACTCTCTTTTTTCTAATACTACTAGATATATAGTTATATATTTACTTACTAATTTATTCTTATATATTTATTCTTGTTTTTAAGAAGGTATTAGCCTACCTTAGCCTCCTTACGATCTAATAGCTACTTATAAGCTTCTAAGGACAGAAGCTAAAAAGAAGAGATACTATATTAGGTACACTAATACGTAAGACTATAATAGCTTAGAAATTAAGTATAAGGTAACTATATACTATAACTAAGGTAATAGTAAGTATTAAGGAGTATAAGAATAAAGGAGAAGAAGAAGAAAGAAAAAGGGTTTAGAGATTAGTCTATAGTTAAAGTAGTAATATACCTTTAAATATACTACGACTGTTTATTAACTCTTACCTCTTCTACTCTATAGAAATATACCTGACAGCCTCTTTCTCTTTACCTAGTGTTAAGGGTCATACATATATTCAGGGAGGTATTTGTGTAGTATAATTATTTATTCTTGTTGTATATTACAACTAAGTCAGTACTAGTAGCATTTTAAGGATTAACGTTACCTTATTTACAATCAATCAAATTAGAGTTACCTTAACGTTACCTTAACTCTAATTCGATAAGTTAACGTTACCTTAACGGCATATCGTTAATCCGATACTAGAACATTATGCCGAAAGCCGACAATACGCCGACTATTACAAATACTACTATTACGTGATACTATACACGTATTACGTGATATATTACGTGATTTACGTGATCTATTACGAATGCGCGATATATTACAAATGTTACCTACTGTGTTAGCCGACGTACTGCTAACATAGTATAGTGTATTACGTGGCGTATTACGTATTACGTGGCGTATTACGTGGCGTATTACGTGGCGTATTACGTGGCTCTAGTTAGTAGTTGCGATTACGTGATTTTAGTGTTGTATTTGATTATATTGTGTGATTTTAGTCGAGTATTAGGTGATTTTAGTGTCTTCGCTTACAAATTCATGTACTAGAATATTCTATACTATGCCTAATTAAGTCTAGTAGCCTATTACGACTATAAGGCTTATAGAATAGTATAGAGTATTCTAGAAAACTTAAATCATGTATATAAGGACTCTAGAAAACACTCTAAGTCGTTAAGTTCGTCGTCAATTCAAGTCAATTCAATTCAATTCGATTCGGTACTCGTTGGCCTAACAGCCCATACTACACCTCTTACGCGTCCTTTTTTCACTTGTTACGTGTCACACTCACCTGTTACGCGTCCA